>NC_059226.1:42462095-42544595 GCF_020615455.1 Coregonus clupeaformis
TATCATAGGTACACTTCAACTGTGAGAGACGGAATCTAAAACAAAAATCCAGAAAATCACATTGTATGATTTTTAAGTAATTAATTTGCATTTTATTGCATGACATAAGTATTTGATACATCAGAAAAGCAGAACTTAATATTTGGTACAGAAACCTTTGTTTGCAATTACAGAGATCATACGTTTCCTGTAGGTCTTGACCAGGTTTGCACACACTGCAGCAGAGATTTTGGCCCACTCCTCCATACAGACCTTCTCCAGATCCTTCAGGGTTTCGGGGCTGTCGCTGGGCAATACGGACTTTCAGCTCCCTCCAAAGATTTTCTATTGGGTTCAGGTCTGGAGACTGGCTAGGCCACTCCAGGACCTTGAGATGCTTCTTACGGAGTCACTCCTTAGTTGCCCTGGCTGTGTGTTTCGGGTCGTTGTCATGCTGGAAGACCCAGCCACGACCCATCTTCAATGCTCTTACTGAGGAAGGAGGTTGTTGGCCAAGATCTCGCGATACATGGCCCCATCCATCCTCCCCTCAATACGGTGTGTTGTAGAAACATTTGACTAGATAATTAACTCAAAAATATCTCTCAAGACATCAGAGCCTGTGAATTTAAGAATTTAGACTTTATTAAAAAAACAAAGCCTGAGCCTTTCTCCGTGAAGGAAAAAGACTGACTCCCTCTGGCTAAGATGTCTCTTTATATAGACACATATGGAAAAACATGCATACAGTCCCATTTTTTTTAGTTCTGCACTCTGCACCACCCCTCTTTTTTCAACGTCCAGCTGTTACACATTATCCACTCCAAAATGTCATGAATGCCTTTTTCCATATGCAGCCTCTCATTCTATCATTCTATTGGCTACGTGGCTTGGGCCCCTTCTCAAAAGCCCCTTCTTAAAAACTAATGTAAATGCAAACCAGATGTCTAGAACAACCCCATGGCCTCAGTTTAAAAACCCCTGTAAAATAACACATCATATCCTTAATGTCTATATTCATTATTTAAACATATATCTGGATTATAAAATATCAAACATGTTCATTCTGTTTCACCATTATCATTTCATAATACATTATAAAACATTTATCATTCATCATCCTCTCAGCCCCTGAGATTATGTGCATGTGGCCATGTGTCAGGTCATAAGGTCATAAGCATAAAGAAATGCAAACACTAGTTCCATTGTTACTTCTATCTCCACAGCCATCACGTCATTGACATTCCTAAACCAGCTGCAGGGAGTTTGAAAAACACATAATTATCTCTGCTCTATATTCAACTGGCTCTCAATCCATAAACACTCCAAGGCATATATATTTTCAATTTTACAACATATCCATGCTTATTACTAATATTATTATTTGACCTTTGACCTTTCCCCTACATTTACCTTCATGATACATAAAATAACACCACATATCCCCCCTTTGGGACATTATAATATTGTCCCATCAATACAAAGATTAATCACTCATATCACAAGTATTATAACAATCAAAATAATCAATATCCATATCTAATCAAGTAATTGCCATGTCAACATCACTAAGCATTAATATTATAAGTTATTCAGATCAGTCAGTCCACTTATAATTTATAATCATAATCAAATGAATTACCCAAAACAACTTTAAAATGACAATTCTTAATTAGTCACCTTTGTTCCATCATTCATGTTAAAACTCTCACCTTGGCACATATCGATACTGGCTGAATGTATATTTATATTATAATAATTCTAGCATTAACTTCCTCATAACAAGAATTACATCAGATCAGTACCCTAATGCATTGTCCAAATTACTATAAATTTAGTAGTGTATAATACCTCCTTAATCAACATACTACCTCAACTAACACTCCCTCCTCTACCGGCACTCAATCTTCTGGCGTCTTCATTATTCTTCATTATTCATCATAGTTCATCTTGAATTACCCATAACAATGTCCCAATTCCAATGTCACACCTGAACCACCACACCTCCACCATCATCCTGTTTTGTCCATGTGCAACCCAGTATACCCAAACTAGGCCTTTGCATATACCTCTTTCCTCACATTCTTGAAAGAAAAAAACAGAAAAGAAAAGGCATTTGATTGCTTTGATTTGATGTTGGATTCAGGGCAGA
The DNA here is from genome assembly GCF_020615455.1 of Coregonus clupeaformis. Taxonomy (NCBI): domain Eukaryota; kingdom Metazoa; phylum Chordata; class Actinopteri; order Salmoniformes; family Salmonidae; genus Coregonus; species Coregonus clupeaformis. The sequence continues at coordinate 42,464,227 of NC_059226.1, forward strand.
GGTGGGTCAGACAGGAACCTCTTCAACGCCTTTGTTGTTCCTCTTCAGCCGAGTAGAGGATTTTTGGTTTTATTGAGGTTTACACCGTTCTGAGCCAATTGATCTCTGCAATGCATTACGACACCATCCGTTGTAACCTCAGGAAAGGACAGATCATAACAGTTCAGTTGAGTTAATTTCCAATCCAAAACATCCCTAGTAACATCATCTACATGACAAATCATTATGTTTCACATTCTCCCTTGAATTCTTCCCAAATTATATAACCCAATTGTTTTATTGTAACATTCCTATATTTTTCTCATACTCTATTTGACATTAATCTAGTGTTTCCCTTTCCTTGTTCCTATTCTAACACTTGCTTATACTTCTCTCTTCTAATAACACTTTCCCCTGGAAATCTAACACCAAATACTACATCAAATTGTTTATCTAAATCTTGGACTGTTCTCCTTATGTCTATGATTCACCTCTCTCTTTCTTTCATTATCTTAAGGTCACACTACCCCATGTGACTTCCCCATACTCTTTGTGCTGGTTTCTCACACACCAATACTATTTAAACCCTTGTATTTTAATAGTGATCCCTTCCTGTATTTTTAGTTATGGTTCCTGCCTGTGCAAGAATCTACATTCTACTCCTTTCTATATCCCTTCTATGTCTTGTTCTTCTGCTCTTTATTATTATCAGTACTCCATTCCCCTTATTCTCAGGTAACTAGTCAAGTACATAGAAATCAATGATAAGGATATCTGGTGCATCTTGGAGATCTGGAATCTCCCAATCATCAGTTCCCTCACTCTGGTACAATGGTTAAGATGATACCCAATACTCCCCTCTATCAGTACCATCGTTGGTATAACCTGGACAACAATATGTAGGTCACTTCTGTTGTTAACCTTCCCCCATCACTAGGATCTCCGGATCAGCCAAAGTCCCTCTCAATCTATCGACATTGGTCTGTGAAAAGTGTCCTTCTATCAGCCTTCCCATAGGGAAGCTCAGAGTTACTGCTGCAAAGACACAAGCACAGACACACACAAAAAACAACAATACTACCCAATGGCTGAGGTTGGAACACTCCTATAGTGGAAAACATTAATCTTAGTATCTGTCTCCACCAGTTTTACCATCATTAAGGTAGCCAACAACACCTGGTACTATAGTCTTTTGCCATCACATAGTCTCCAGGGCACAGAAAATACTCAGATTAGGCACAGAAAATACTCAGATTATCCTACTCAGTTGGACATAGCTATCTTCACCCATGAAAAGAAAATCTTAAGAACATTGTTAGGTTAGATGAGACACAGTATGCTACTCATGTCCTCTCATCCGTCAAAAGAAGCCTTGAGATTATGAAGCACACCTGCTTCCAGCTTGTTGTAGTCCACCTCTACACCATGCCTCCTATCACAAAAACAAAAATGATTTAACCTAACCCATAACACATTATTACTACTTTCACATCCTTAATACACCTTGCATATTTCCCCACAAAACCATAATAAACCATTAAAACCTCTAATAAACCCAACTTCCCCCCTTGGACACATACATCACATCGTGATTTATGTGTACAAAAAACAAAACAAAACAATATTGCCTATCAAACCTAACATAATAACTAACCTTAAAATGACAACCCTTGAGCATATCTTTACTTAACTGTATTCCATAACACTATTCAATGAATACTTCTCATTCAGGACTAACTCTCTCACTACATCCTTGTCCTGTTTAGACTCATTTATATATAGGATTTTTCCAATTTGTAAACTTCTTCACAATTATCCTTATTTTATCTAACCCCTTAATTCCGCATGCCTCTAGAATTCATAGTGCGGTTGATCAGGTCACACTATAAAGCCAGGACAGATTTCAGAGGTCATTGAAATCATTCAATTAATTGTTTCATCCTATAGTATACTACTTCTAACAACCATCAAAACCTTTCATAACTGTTGTAATTCCTTATTACAGCTCTTTTCAAAATAAATCACACATATTTACTTATCCCTCAGTAAATAAAACCCAAATTACATGTGTATGCCCCTTTAAGATATTTCACTTCCATCCTGTCAAAAAACCCCAAATAGAAATAAAAATCCTATACAACTAACATGTAATACTAAGTAGTTTGTTTGTGGTTATTTGAACACCATATAGTAAAACAATAAACAAACAAAAATGGCCAGGCCTTATTTATTTTTGTAGCTCCCTATGACAACCTAAGAATAAAACTACTTAATTTTACTAACTACTTCCACCCTAGCCTACAGACTTTTCTAACCTCCCAATAAAGAAATCCCCATGTTCCTGGAAGAGAAAGTATACATGTCGTTAACATATAATCATCAATCCAAAGATAGTAATTACACACCAAACATCATACATATATCCCCAGTCCTATCTCATCAACAATCATTAACCCCAGCATCGATTTTAAAATTGTTTGATACGTCGTGTCCTACTTTACCCCTAACCTAATATTATAGGAGACTCTCATCAATTCTTAAAAGAAAACTCCCATTTAGAAGATACTAGATAATAACCCATTTTATTAAGTTAACTCCACCTTCCACTATAAACCTATAACCCCTTTTTTAATAATTTAAACGTCGCAAACTGTTGCATCGATGTTTTCTTTTTTCCCCAAATATAAACTTATTGTTTCATAATCCAAAACCCATAAAAAGATGTCTACTTAATCCATCAAGTCAACAGCAACAACTACCTCCCAAGGTTCAACGTACTATAAACAATTTATCGTTATCTGAAGTAATAAAACATCATCATAACTCACTGCTGTTTAAACAAACTATATAATGTCATAATAAAATGATCAATTATCAAATAGCGTTCCTTATTCAACTATCGAGACATGTTCTTCATTAGTTAATCGTCTCCACAAAGCAATACTACCTAATAACATATTCTCATTCTCCTAAATATAAATCAATAAAACATCAAATTCACCAATATGCTATTTCAATTACTATGTTATCCTATTCGACATAGATTGGTAGGACATCTTCCTATAATGTTATCAACGAAACCAGTAATTCACATCAATAACATCAATGTAAAAGATTTGCTTTCTGTCCCTCACTGGATTCGAACCAGGGACCCTCTGCACACATTGACAACTTTCACCATAAAAGTACCATTACCCGTCGCTCCACCAGTGCCACACAAAGCATCTACTTCCAGTTCATAGAGCAAATGACATCACCCAACCAAAACCCACACTAGCTTTCACCGCTAACCAGCTAGCAATCTCCTGCCAATAACATTCAACGACCTCCCACACCACGCGATCCCCGTACACCTAACGTACCCATAACGTCCATTATAGCGCTCTCACGTTTCAGCAAGTTTAACATCCACAGAGAAAAAATGGAAATTCTTCAATTTTTCCTAGCAGACGAAATAAAACCACTTTCAAACAGCGTTCTGCATTTACCTCTATCATAGGGTTTAAAAACCCACTTAACAACATTAACCATCCTAAATTGCCGTAGTAACGTCATGTTTGGTTCAATATATCTATTACCATATAAGACATTCACTTCTCCATGCGTAGTAAACTATATCCTATTTCTCCTGTAATCAACTAAAATCATAGCCACATAATTAAACCATCACTCCGCCATTACAGAATGAATTAACTATCCTTGCTATGTAAGCTACAAGTAACACCAAACACTTGCTATAGTTTACCTCATATATTGAAATCATCCATTTATCACAATCCGATTTATTTATAGACATATTCCACTATTGTCATTTGTTTAATCTAGCAAAACCTCATTCAATGACTAAAAATTACTACCACGTAGTCTCCTCTCCATACCCGTTAACATTTTAGCAGATGCTCTTTTTCCAAACAACACTCACTTCGTGAGCTCATACATTCCTTTACTTATACTCGCCCCCCTTGGGAATCGAACACCCAACCCTGGCGTTGTAAGCACCGTGCTCTACCAACTGAGCTACAGCGGACCACAGATGAGCGTATAGTGCCCTTTTCTGATAATGTTATAATTGTAGCCTATTGCATTACTTTTGTTTAAAATATACGTTTGTTTAGTCAACAAATCTAGAACCCACTATAAATGGGTGCTTATTCACTCAGCATAATAACCAAAGCTCCTTGCATCCCCTAGTTCACGTAATGAAAATACATTATCATTCTACAATTCACCAAATATTCGCATACACCACTGGTGACGCAAACCATATAATAAAATAATAACAATTAGAATTTTGTCAAATAGATGTTTTCCATTCAACTATTCAAACTTTCTTTAAATAACTATTTCAGCTCGATACAGTCAAACAAGTATGACTCTCTTTTACCGGAAACTAATTCATGGCATTAGTAAAATCTATTCACATCCCAACAATAGCTAAACTATACTTAGAAAACCTAGACTCTGTTCAGCGATGCAGAATCCATGCTTTATCGAAATGACAAGTTAATCCTCTTTTATTCCAATGATAATAGTCAGTAGTTTTAGTATCTGGCACATACTACACTTTTTCAGAAAATAGCTTTGAAGGACACAGATCTCACACGCTCAACGTAATCAACTTAGCAGTCAACAAGTCAAACCCCACATTCATTGATTTGGAAACAGATCTAACAACCTAACCAAATGAATTATATATCTGCTTCTGAAATAATAGATCGTTTATTATTATGCTTAATTCTACCACATGTCCTATGTACTCTCTCCCATTTCCACATCCGTCTACGTGTTTGAACAAGTCAACACCTATAATTTTATTATTTTACGTAGTCAATTTATCATAATACTGCATTACCTCTAAAGTTTCTAAATATATCGTCCGAAACATACCCTAACAGATGTATCAAAATACAATGCATAGACGTCATATGACCACACCAATAAACGTGACCTGTTCCTCCAACAGGATTTATTCTACCCCTCCTGGTAACGTGAATTTTCTACACTCAGTTGGTCAATGAATATCCACGCACCATTTATTCTTCTCTTTCCTAAGTGAGATTGGGCACCCCCTTTCTCCATCAGACAGAAGCTTCAAACAACCTCAAATAGATTTCCTTTCCTTACAGAAAGGCTATCTACTTGCAGGATTTAATATTATATTCTCACTCACACAGATGAGCAGCCACTTGTGCCCAAATGAATCAGACAGTTGAATGACTCACAGCCGCACAAGCAACCCATTCACCATACGAGATGAGCAGACCTACTCTATATATAACACTTTATAAAAATTTGGAAGCCCTTGTAGCTATTTAACCCGTTCACCTACTCAGGATGACCTAACTTTTTTACCTAAACTACCCCTCATAATATTGACATCATCACAACACAGGATGATTCACTACTTACCCGTACAGACCTCTAACAAAGAATTTATCATCAGAGCGGTATCCGTAAGTAGTCACTTGTCTGTTCAGTCCAATGGAATGCTAATTATAGCTCTCCAAAGCGGTATCCACAAGATTTCTATTTATACTACGCTTTCCTAAGCGACCTGTCAATTCTGCCCTAATTTTTCTGTTACACTTCCTCAACACAGAAAAAGAAGCGGTATTACCCAGGATTTCTGCCTACCTATGCAGTCCTCAAGACGATTAACATCTAAAGCGGTATCTGCAGGACTTAACATGTTATTGTCTGATCGCTCAACCAGCCGTACAACCACCCATGTCGAAATGACCCAGACAGAGCAATCAGCAAGATGAATCAACTGAATCAAATGAATCAAATGAATCAAATCAATTGAACAGACGGTTCAGACAAACAACAGCGACATGTAGCCTATTCTTAAATTCAAAAGCTCATAGTGTCTAACTTTCTGGTTCTTAAATTTGGAGAGACCTACTTGGTATTTCTTTAGATGTTGCCGAGTCCCGGATCGGACCACACAAACGTTATACTATTTTAGTAAGAACTTCTTACCTTTTTAAAAGCGGCCGCTTTTGTTTGTATGGTCCGTCCAAGCCGTTTCACAACTGCAAATGTATACCGTCACTGATCCCTATCAAGTCCCTTCGTGGTCGCCAATTATGTTGTAGAAACATTTGACTAGATAATCAACTCAAAATATCTCTCAAGACATCAGAGCCTGTGAATTTAAGAATTTAGACTTTATTTAAAAACAAAGCCTGAGCCTTTCTCCGTGAAGGAAAAAAGACTGACTCCCTCTGGCTAAGATGTCTCTTTATATAGACACATATGGAAAAACATGCATACAGTCCCATTTTTTTTAGTTCTGCACTCTGCACCACCCCTCTTTTTCAACGTCCAGCTGTTACACATTATCCACTCCAAAATGTCATGAATGCCTTTTTCCATATGCAGCCTCTCATTCTATCATTCTATTGGCTACGTGGCTTGGGCCCCTTCTCAAAAGCCCCTTCTTAAAAACTAATGTAAATGCAAACCAGATGTCTAGAACAACCCCATGGCCTCAGTTTAAAAAACCCCTGTGAAAAAACACATCATATACTTAATGTCTATATTCATTATTTAAACATATATCTGGATTATAAAATATCAAACATGTTCATTCTGTTTCACCATTATCATTTCATAATACATTATAAAACATTTATCATTCATCATCCTCTCAGCCCCTGAGATTATGTGCATGTGGCCATGTGTCAGGTCATAAGGTCATAAGCATAAAGAAATGCAAACACTAGTTCCATTGTTACTTCTATCTCCACAGCCATCACGTCATTGACATTCCTAAACCAGCTGCAGGGAGTTTGAAAAACACATAATTATCTCTGCTCTATATTCAACTGGCTCTCAATCCATAAACACTCCAAGGCATATATATTTTCAATTTTACAACATATCCATGCTTATTACTAATATTATTATTTGACCTTTGACCTTTCCCTACATTTACCTTCATGATACATAAAATAACACCACAGGTGCAGTCGTCCCTGTCCCCTTTGCAGAAAAGGATCCCCAAAGAATGAAGTTTCCACCTCCATGCTTCACGGTTGGGATGTTGTTCTTGTGGTTGTACTCATCCTTCTTCTTCCTCCAAACACGGCGAGTGGAGTTTAGACCAAAAAGCTCTATTTTTGTCTCATCAGACCACATGACCTTCTCCCATTCCTCCTCTGGATCATTCAGATGGTCATTGGCAAACTTCAGATGGGCCTGGTCATGTGCTGGCTTGAGCAGGGGGACCTTGTTTGCGCTGCAGGATTTTAATCCATGACGGCGTAGTGTGTTACTAATGGTTTTCTTTGAGACTGTGGTCCCAGCTCTCTTCAGGTCATTGACCAGGTCCTGTCGTGTAGTTCTGGGCTGATCCCTCACCTTCCTCATGATCATTGATGCCCCACGAGGTGAGATCTTGCATGGAGCCCCAGACCGAGGGTGATTGACCGTCATCTTGAACTTCCATTTTCTAATAATTGCGCCAACAGTTGTTGCCTTCTCACCAAGCTGCTTGCCTACTGTCCTGTAGCCCATCCCAGCCTTGTGCAGGTCTACAATTTTATCCCTGATGTCCTTACACAGCTCTCTGGTCTTGGCCATTGTGGAGAGGTTGGAGTCTGTTTGATTGAGTGTGTGGACAGGTGTCTTTTATACAGGTAACGAGTTCAAACAGGTGCAGTTAATACAGGTAATGAGTAGGGCTGAACGATTAATTGCATTCAGCGATAATATCGCGATTTGACTGAACGCGATTTTCTAATCGCAACGCGTCGCGATTTGAGGTGGTCACGTGACGCGACTTTTCATGCTGTCCAGCGCAATGGCCTCTTGCTCGACGGAACAGTCAGAAACTGACACAGCTGATACTTTAATATCGAAGAGGAACAGCACGTCGGTGGTGTGGAACTATTTTGGTTTTTAAAAAGAAGATGCTGAGCAGCGTCAGGTGTTGTGCAGAGCATGCCGTGCTCCGATTGCTACTTCACGGGGTAACACTACAAACCTGTTTCAGCACTTAAAAAAATACCACAAATCAATGCATGACAGTTGTATGACCAAAATGCCGAGCATCAGTGCGCGAGACAAGCCAAATACCTCAAGACAGGGATCACTGACAGAAATGTTCGAAAGTGTCACTCCGTATGAACGTAATTCAAAACGGCACGGAGAAATCACTCGGACAATAACCGAGTTCATAGCCAAAGATATGATGCCTCTCAGCACGGTGACCAAGCCTGGGTTCATGGCATTAATACATACGCTTGATAAACGTTACAGTATACCCTCCCGCACATACTTCAGTCAGACTGCCATACCGGAGCTGTACAAAAAGTGCAAAGAGAAAGTCGCCGCGGAACTTAAAACGGTGGAGTTTTTTGCTAGCACTACTGATATGTGGTCAAGCCGCACAGCTGAGCCGTACCAGAGTCTTACAGTCCATTTTATTGATCAGAACTGTTGGATAAGTATGGCTGGCAGTGCCATACTCGTAGTGAACTTTAGTCTGTGTGGTGTGTTATTGTTGTGTACTTGAGATAAGTGAGGCTCATCTATTTTATATTATAATATTCAAATCGTTTATAAAAAATAGTTTGTCTAAATTAAAAGTGCATTTCTCATTTTTTATTTATAACTTTATTTACTTTGATTTTACAAAATATTTTCAAAGCAAATTCCTTGTTTCAGTTGTGTGAAATGTTACTGACTTGGGAGCAGTAAGATACATACAATTTAAAATTATTTTTTTCTTAAGACTGTACCTTTTGCACACAGTGTTTACAAAGTTCATGCCTTTGTTTAAATTATTTAAATGCACAGTGGCAAAGCCACAGATGTTTCTGTAATGAGCAGTTCAATAAAAATGTCATTTATTTCAAGTCATACATGTTTGAATTTAATTCTAACAAATAGACCCAGCCTATGGGAAAGAACATTTCACACTAAATGTATATACTATTGTGTTGGTCATATTTAAATCATTCATTATGTTTTGTAGGGGAAAAAGGATAAATAAATTAAATCGCATATTAAATCGCAATCGCAATATTGGGGGCAAAAAATCGCAATTAGATTATTTTCCAAAATCGTTCAGCCTTAGTAATGAGTGGAGAACAGGAGGGCTTCTTAAAGAAAAACTAACAGGTCTGTGAGAGCCGGAATTCTTACTGGTTGGTAGGTGATCAAATACTTATGTCATGCAATAAAATGCAAATTAATTACTTAAAAATCATACAATGTAATTTTTTGGATTTTTGTTTTAGATTCCATCTCTCACAGTTGAAGTGTACCTATGATAAAAATTACAGACCTCTACATGCTTTGTAAGTAGGAAAACCTGCAAAATCTGCAGTGTATAAAATACTTGTTCTCCCCACTGTATGTAAAATAGGACCCATCATTAATAATGTGTAATATCAGGGTTACGGTCAGAACTGATTTTATGTCAAAGCATACTATGTCTCATAGCCTATAATTACAACACAAAAGTATTTCTATACAGACTCCCCACTGATGTGAACTGTCTGCTTCAATATAGATAAGGCTCAATGGGTTCTATTCTCCAGATACAGGCTCTATCGCAAGGCTTGTTCAAGTCCACACTGGAACTATTCTGATGTAGAGATGAGGTGGTACTGGAACTATTCTGCTGAAGAGATGAGGTGGTACTGGAACTATTCTGCTGAAGAGATGAGGTGGTACTGGAACTATTCTGCTGAAGAGATGAGGTGGTACTGGAACTATTATGCTGAAGAGATGAGGTGGTACTGGAACTATTCTGCTGAAGAGATGAGGTGGTACTGGAACTATTCTGCTGAAGAGATGAGGTGGTACTGGAACTATTCTGCTGAAGAGACGAGGTGGTACTGGAACTATTCTGCTGGAGAGATGAGGTGGTACTGGAACTATTCTGCTGGAGAGATGAGGTGGTACTGGAACTATTCTGCTGAAGAGATGAGGTGGTACTGGAACTATTCTGCTGGAGAGATGAGGCGGTACTGGAACTATTCTGCTAGAGAGATGAGGTGGTACTGGAACTATTCTGCTGAAGAGATGAGGTGGTACTGGAACTATTCTGATGTAGAGATGAGGTGGTACTGGAAATATTCTGCTGAAGAGATGAGGTGGTACTGGAACTATTCTGATGTAGAGATGAGGTGGTACTGGAACTATTCTGATGTAGAGATGAGGTGGTACTGGAACTATTCTGCTGGAGAGATGAGGTGGTACTGGAACTATTCTGATGTAGAGATGAGGTGGTACTGGAACTATTCTGCTGGAGAGATGAGGTCGTACTGGAACTATTCTGCTGAAGAGATGAGGTGGTACTGGAGAGATGAGTTGTTACTGGAGAGATGAGGTGGTATTGGAGAGATGAGATGGTACTGGAGAGATGAGGTGGTATTGGAGAGATGAGGTGGTACTGGAGAGATGAGGTGGTATTGGAGAGATGAGATGGTACTGGAGAGATGAGGTGGTATTGGAGAGATGAGATGGTATTGGAGAGATGAGGTGGTATTGGAGAGATGAGATGGTACTGGAGAGGTGAGGCGGTATTGGAGAGATGAGTTGTTACTGGAGAGATGAGTTGGTATTGGAGAGATGAGATGGTACTGGAGAGATGAGGTGGTATTGGAGAGATGAGATGGTACTGGAGAGATGAGGTGGTATTGGAGAGATGAGATGGTACTGGAGAGATGAGGCGGTATTGGAGAGATGAGATGGTACTGGAGAGATGAGGTGGTATTGGAGAGATGAGATGGTACTGGATAATTTGGAGAGAACTTACAAGTAAACACAGACTAGACGAGAGGCACACTGCTGCATAGAGAAAGAAGCAAACACACGCGCACACACACACTTGTGCGCACACACACACACACACTCACAAACACACCAGATAGAGAGACTCTCAGACACACTGACACATAATCAAATTCTATCTTTGCATGGGAAATCAACGAATTAAACAAATCAATTATTGATGGATCCTTGTTCTATTTGACCCTTGTGGTCCAGGCTGACTAGGATCCAGTCTCTGTGGAATCCAACTGAATTATTGGACGCTATAGAACAGTACTATTGAGACAGGGGGTTAACCAGGGTGAAGGGCTCCATGACCAGGCTGGAATCATGCACGTACACACACACGCACACGCACACACACACACACACACACACACACACACACACACACACACACACACACACACACACACACATTGATGGCATTTTACTGATGTTACATAACATATTAATAATGTTTTACAGAGATACAGAGAGAGAGAAAGAGAGAAAGAGAGAGAACAGAACACACTGGAATGCAGTAAGAATAGTCCACTAGTTCTAAGGCAACATTCCTGCTGTTTTCTGTCTCACAGTTTAGAGGTATTGGAGGAAAGGGGACTATTCTGTTACAGTACAAACCAGTTTTTGGGCCAGACACACAGACTAGCCTACAGGTTGTAGGACCTCTGTAGAATGCCTCTGCAACATTAACCTCTAAGCAATGTAAGGAATGTGACTTTTTCCCTTCAGCTATCACACCCCTTTCTTTCTACACAAACAAGCTAGGTCTACCTCTGAACTCCTGGGTGTATTGAACTTGGCTTTACTGAGGTCTGCAGATATGGGAATAGTTTACTAACACAATGTGATGGTGCTGCTCTTAAGGTGACTACAGAACTAACACAATGTGATGTGGCTGCTTTTGAACCCCACTTTTATTTTTTTTTGGGGGGGTTGCCTGTTTTGCATGTTATTTTGGCATTAATACGTGTCACATATCAGTTTGCAAACAATGTAAAAAATTAATAAAAATCATTGAGTTAATAAAGCTGCATACAAACATGGTCTCTTTTTTGCTTTACTGAATAAGGCAGGTCCAAAATGCAGGTGTTTCAGCCTAGCTCAGTGCTTTCTGTGGTGGTGGTGGGGCAGCCAGTGGAAAATACGGAGCGTAGGGGTTGGTAATGTTCTCTAGTTGCGCCGTGATTGGCTCAGTGTTCTGTCACTCATGGGGACACTACGTCACCACCAAGTCTAAGAGTAGAGCTAGAAAATTCAAGCTCCTTCGGTGCTGCCATAGAGTTAAATTAGAAGTGACCATCCAAGAAGGCTCAAGGTCATTGGCCACAAATAAAACATTGGCCATGCTGTCAATGAAGCATGATTTGTGCCGCGCTCAAAACAACTGTTAACTTGGAACTGCGAAATCTGACTTCAGTGAGTTCAAGACAACTGGAAACTCAGGAAAAACGAGTTCCGACTGGGAAAATACGTTTTGAATGGTCATCCAACTCGGAATTGTAAATTCGGAACTCGGGCCTCTTTCTAGAGCTACGACCTGAACATCACTGACGTCATCATGATTCGACCTTGTTTTTTTCCAAGTTCCCAGTTGTCTTGAAAGCACCATAAATCCAGAGAATGCCAGACTTTGATGACAAAGTTTGATGCCAAAATTTGCCCACGAAGGACCGCCATGCCACCTTCCTGTTCAAGTGAGCGTAGCACAACAAGGTGAGTCCAAAAATGTATTGTATGCTGCTGCATAAATGATCTAATATGCCAGGGAGATATGTATACTGTAGCTAAGAAAGTAATACTAAGTGTATGTTGTGTAGTAAGCTGTTAGTAGCCCATGTGCCTCAACCTAATAATTTGGTCTATTTTCCCCTCTTAATTTCGCCTACTGTTCTGACTTGGTGATGCACATGTAGCCTATAACCTGTTTTAGAGAAATGTAATCATCAAATATTGTAAGAGCTTTCATATGCCCCCTTTATTTATTCTACGGTTCTGACTTGGTGTACAGGGAGAATACTGTAAGAACGGCCCATGTTCTGAATTCTGTCGCTGTACATTTCAAAAGTGCTGAACAAATAGTTATATTGACTACGTCCGTCCTAGCTCGCTCATTAATGTCTTAATCAAAATTACGGATTGCCTCTTATCCGCTTGTCGTCCCCTTATGCCATTGTCATGACTGTCCACGAGAATCCAAATAGGTCAGATCAGGTTTGCAATGAATAACTTCAATCAGACCCTCTCTCACCCATAGAGGGGGAAGGAAAGAACTAGTGGGTATTAACAATTTACGTCCTGTCATAAATGAAGGGAGATGATCCAGGCTCTCCCTCTCAAGATTCACCAAAGGAATGTCCTTTGTTTCAACATACTTTTTCCCGCTGAAACTCTAACACGTTCAAAAGCGAATACTGGAACAATATTTCTAACATAGAATGTGGGGAATGGTCAGAGGCGATCTATAGGACACTAAGGTCATTTAGTTTGTTATTTTGTGATGACATTAAAAATGTTATAAAGGAAATACTGTAACTTGGAAAGTATACCTACTACATATATGAAGTGTCCATACTATACGTTGTGCATGTAATATGAAAAATGATGAAAGTGTTTTTGTTAAGAGAGGGATGTGATTTGAGAAGCTGTAAGAGATAATTGTTTTCCATGAACTTTGTACAGTTAGTAGTCACCGCCCCGGAGTGAGGTCAGGGAGCATGCCAGCCTGCCGGAACCGCCCCTTTCTAGAAAAAGGTATAAAGGAGGGGTTACGAATGAACACATTAGACCAGAAAAGCGTGAATTGGCAGCTACACGTTTAAAATGGTTTGAACTTTTAATCTCAACACAAGGTGAAGAAAAAAACTCACCTCCTGGACAGTCACTGGTACGGCTGATTAACTGTCCTAAGTAAAGTATCTTCGAAAACGAATTTAAGTAGGACCATCCTACTCTGCTCAAACCATTGTATTACGCTACTCACATCACCCCACTGGGGAACCATCGATATGGCTGGCTAGCCTATTTTCAAAGAAGCAACTTCAAGAGCGAATGGAAGGAAAATCTATTCTGTAGTTCTGTTCAGGACTACATGACAAGTTACCGGACAACTAGGAAGAAGGACAGCAGTAGAAGACTGTTGGAACCATTTCGGACAATCAGAGCCTTACCAGCATACTGCGAAAAGGCCCAGCCCCCTTTCCAAGATTTCTTACTCAAAGCGGGCGGCGGTTCGTGTGCCAAGTATATGGTTATTGTAGGTGAGAGTAGTTTCTGAATGTACCAATGTTAAGTGTCTCTGTCCCTCTCTCCCTCTCCATCTCTTCTTTAACTAGCATCCATGTTGTTGTCATTCCGCTAGGGACCTGTTTTCAATGTATTAAGTCTCCAGTCAATACCCGGTGCAGTGTGTGTGTTTATCCTGTGTTCCCATTTAATTAGCTAGTAAATAAATAATTTAACCAATTTGTGTAGTACTGAATCATAAGTAAGGCTCCGGTTTTTGCCGATGCAAGGAGGTTACGACTGTTCAGAATGATGATATGATACGAGGTTATGATTAATAAGTTGACTGTTTATAGATGTGATAGGTAGATAGACCTTTTAGAGTTTAATTCGGGAGATGGTAACTCTTTAAAGAACTGCTCTCGTGGTGCCCCAGATCCTAATGAGTAACAATTAAACATAGTGAGTTAATTAGAGAAATAAGTCTTCAGATTATTGTTAAAGTCAAGTCACGACACCATAGTTTGTACATCTCAATTGTCAGCAGAAACCACATTTGTTTAAGCAAGTCAGCCATATCAGCTATGTACTTTTTTAAAGGCAGTAAATGAGGCTGAATGAACTGTTTTGCTACCAGACAAGGCTCCGCTGATAGCCAGGTGTAGCAGTGTTAAGGTGTTGGGGCTGCTGTTGGGACTCTGCTGTTGGGACAGCTTTATGTAGGCCCTAACAGTTTGTGGGCACAGTTTGTCACTGTTATAGTGCAATTAATGTATTGTTTAGTGTTGTGTTGTGTAGTGTAGTGGCTTTGCTGGCATGCATCCCACATTTTTTGTTTTTGTTTGCCCCACCAAGATTGACATGCTAAAATCGGCACTGCATACACAGCATCTTTGGTTCTCAAGGGAACAGGACTGAGATTGTCCTGGCTAACAGACATATAATGACCCATAATTCCCCCAACAGAATCAAGACTGCGAGCAGGAAGTCACATCCCAGTCCCAGGCCCAGGCTAAGTTAATAAAGGCAGGAACAGAACAGAAAGAACAAACATCTCATTAACTTAGAGAGGGAACATGAATCTGAACAGAGAGAGAGAGAGAGAGAGAGAGAGAGAGAGAGAGAGAGAGAGAGAGAGAGAGAGAGAGAGAGAGAGAGTGAGAGAGTTGAGAGAGAGAGAGAGAGAGGAGAGAGAGAGTTGAGAGAGAGAGAGAGAGAGTTGAGAGAGAGAGAGTTGAGAAAGAGTGAGAGAGAGAGAGAGTGAGAGAGTTGAGAGAGAGAGAGAGAGAGAGAGAGAGAGAGTAGAGAGGAGGGCTTTTGTGCCTAAAAAGGACTCCATTGTTGAACAGGTTCACATAGGAGTCAGTGTTCTGTGATTACAGCATTAGATACTGATATCCGATACAGAGTGGAGTGTTTCCCATGACAACTGGCTACGCTACGGCCCACACCTGAACTAGCTAACCTTAGCCTCTATCACCTCACACTGTCAGAAGTATTTCAGAGAAATGGAGAGAGAGATAGAGAGAGAGAGAGAGAGAGAGAGAGAGAGAGAGAGCGAGAGAGAGAGAGAGAGAGAGAGAGAGAGAGAGAGAGAGAGAGAGAGAGAGAGAGAGAGAGAGAGAGAGAGAGAGAGAGAGAGAGAGAGAGAGAGAGAGAGAGAGAGAGAGAGAGAGAGAGAGAGAGAGAAAAACAAAACATGAGGGTCTGTGTTGTGAACATTGATACTGATCTGTGTTAACTTTGCTGTACTGGTCTTCTTGTATGAATCACAGAGAGCCCACAGAGAGCAGAGTAGGAGACCGGTGGGAACAGAATGGTTGCAAATGCCACATGACTTTGAGAGAGCACCGCCTACCAGATGGTAGACACAGGGACAAGCCTGACTTCTAATCTCACTTCATGTCATCACGCTTCAGTGAATAAATGGGGGAACAATCACTGGGGGAATTCCTAACGTAACACGAGCATACTGATGTAAGTCTATAAACACCAATGTAGACTTGTGACAGTGTATAAATACATTAAGATACACAACTTAAAACCTTATCATTAGCTATTGTGGTCTAAACATCTCTCCATGGACATCTCAATTCTCTCTATTAACAATTGTGCTATTAGCAATAGGGGCTATAGCAACAGAGGCAATTTGCATATGTTATTTCCTGGTAGTCAGTGAATGAGGATGTTGTGGTGGTAAATACAAACTACTGCCTCACTATGACATCACCCGCTCAGCTCGGGATCAAAGATTAAGTGAAGAATTCCCCATTCATTTCAATGAGCTTCCAGGGCTAAAAGTTATTTCCAATGCCTCCCCATCCCCCTCACAGCTTTTAAGTCTACAACATGAAACACAACAACATAAAAATGTCTGCAGGATTTTTACTAGTGTTCTCTAAACTGAACTCTGTGATTTGTGTATTAATAATAGAACTGTATAGATCCATATTTTAATTTCTAATTTAAGACTATGCTGCATTTTTTATTAACTGTCAGATGTACAGTGAGCTGTCTAAAAGCACATTGAAATAACAAACTGTTAACTCTATTCTACTACAGCTTGTGGCTGTGCCGCTACAGTACTGCTGCCATAATGATACCTTGTCAATCTGATGTTATATAACCAAATAAACAAAAGAACATTGTTCACCTGTCAGTGAATTAAGCTGTGACTTCAGTTCTCTCCTCCTGGTCCCACGCACAGCCTCTCTCTCTCTCTTTCCCGCTCTCTCTTCTCGCTGTCTCTCTCCGCCATACACACACACACACACCTACCTTCGCTCGCCACTGGCTCTACCACCTGACTTCCTCTCTCTAGTGCTTTGTGATGGGAGGGGGCAGTTGGGGGCATTTCCTCCCACCGCCCTTCAGGCCAGACACTACTACTAATCCTCTCCTCTTATCTTCTCTTCCCTTTCTAGGGGACAGTGTGGTCAGACCTGTTCTTTGGTACCTTTAAATGTATCTCCTCTTCTCCTCGTCTGTCCCCTCCTTCCTGTCTCTCCTCTCCTTTCCTACTCTCCACCTCCCTCCACTCTCCTCTCCACCTCCCTCCACTCCTCTCCTTTCCAACTCTCCACCAGGTGTGTTGACATTTGAAAGCTGGTTTCACTACACACCATATAAACAGTCAATATAGCATGTTTGCATTCGGATCGACACACAATAATCACGGATCAGACATGGGTTAAAAGGTATTATAAACTGGGTGGTTCAAGCCCTGAATGCTGATTTGCTGAAAGGCGTGGTATAGCAGACCATATACCAACGGTATGACAAAACATTTATTTTTACTGCTCCAATTACGTTGGTAACCAGTTTATAATAGCAATAAGACACCTCCCGGGTTTGTGGTATATTGCCAATATACCACGGCTAAGGGCTATATCCAGGCACTCCATGTTGCGTCGTGCATAAGAACAGCCCTAGCCGTGGTATATTGGACATATACCACACCCCCTCGGGCCTTATTGGTTAAAAAGAACAAAGGAAAATAAAGAGAAGAGAGGGAGAGAGAGAAGAAAATACAGTGAGGGACAGAGAGAGAGAGACAGATAGACAGAGAGAGAAACAGAGAGAGAAACCGAGAGAGAAACTGAGAGAGGTAAAGAAACAGAGAGAGAGAGAGAGAGAGAGAGAGAGAGAGAGAGAGAGAGAGACAGAGAGAGAAAGAGAGAGATATAGAGAGATATACAGAGAGAGCTAGAGAGAGATAGAGAGAGATAAACAGAGAAAGAGAGATAGAGAGAGAGAGCGAGAGAGAGAGACAGGAAGTCAACAGAACAGATAAGAGTGTCTGTCTGTCCTGCAGGGCTGTGGCCTGTCTGTCTGTCCAGCCGTGCTCAGTGCTGTGGCCTGTCTGTCTGTCCTGCAGGGCTGTGGCCTGTCTGTCTGTCCTGCTGTGCTCAGTGCTGTGGTCTGTCTGTGGGTGGGCAGGACAATGGGCTGAAGCCTCCTGCATCCCAAATGGCACCCTATCCCCTATATAGTGCACAACCTTTGACCAGAGCCCTATGTGCATTTGCCTATATAGGGAATAGGGTGCCATTTGGGATGCAGACACTGTGTGAGCTGAGGGGTGGGCAGGGTCAAGGCCAAGCTAGGCAGACCGACAGGTTCTATCCTGGATCACATTACATTTCCTTTAAGCCCAGGAGAGAAGTTTGGCAAACTACCACCCATGTTGGCAATGACATTGTAAATAGCATTGTAACTATTTGGTAACAAGATCTCAAGCTGAGTTGGTTGGCTGAACTCTGTAGAGAAAGAGACCTTGGTCCCAATGGGAACTCCCCTGCCTAAATAAAGGTTAATAAGAAAAATATATAGATAGATGATAGATAGATGCCAATAAAGCCCTTTGAATTGAGAGAGAGAGAGAGAGAGAGAGAGAGAGAGAGAGAGAGAGAGAGAGAGAGAGAGAGAGAGAGAGAGAGAGAGAGAGAGAGAGAGAGAGAGAGAGAGAGAGAGAGAGAGAGAGAGAGAGAGAGAGAGAGAGAGAGAGAGAGATGCAGTGAGAGAGACAGAGAGAGAGAGCAGAGACAGAGAGCAGATAGAGGATGAAAAAGTGGGGGGTTGAGGAAGAGGAGCGAGTCAAGGCCTGCCTCCAGTTACCTGCCTGAGCAGCAGACCAGACCAGACGATCTGAGCAAGGCTCATTTCCTTAACCTGAGCTCCTCTCAGACAATACATAACATTACAAAACAACCCAGGGCAGACAGACAATAATAACTATAATAACCTTATATTAATGTTAGTAAACCAAACCAGGAACCTGGTCATAGGAGGTACTGAAGTATTAACCTGGTCATAGGAGGTACTGAGAGGTATTAACCTGGTCATAGGAGGTACTGAAGTATTAACCTGGTCATAGGAGGTACTGAGAGGTATTAACCTGGTCATAGGAGGTACTGAAGTATTAACCTGGTCATAGGAGGTACTGAGAGGTATTAACCTGGTCGTAGGTACTGAGGTATTAACCTGGTCATAGGAGGTACTGAAGTACTAACCTGGTCATAGGAGGTACTGAAGTATTAACCTGGTCATAGGAGGTACTGAGGTATTAACCTGGTCATAGGAGGTACTGAGAGGTATTAACCTGGTCATAGGAGGTACTGAAGTACTAACCTGGTCATAGGAGGTACTGAGAGGTATTAACCTGGTCATAGGAGGTACTGAAGTATTAACCTGGTCATATGAGGTACTGAGAGGTATTAACCTGGTCATAGGAGGTATTGAGGTATTAACCTGGTCATATGAGGTACTGAGAGGTATTAACCTGGTCATAGGAGGTATTGAGGTATTAACCTGGTCATAGGCGGTACTGAGAGGTATTAACCTGGTCATAGGAGGTACTGAGAGGTATTAACCTGGTCATAGGAGGTACTGAGAGGTATTAACCTGGTCATAGGAGGTACTGAGAGGTATTAACCTGGTCATAGGAGGTACTGAGAGGTATTAACCTGGTCATAGGAGGTACTGAGAGGTATTAACCTGGTCATAGGAGGTACTGAAGTATTAACCTGGTCATATGAGGTACTGAGAGGTATTAACCTGGTCATAGGAGGTACTAAAGTATTAACCTGGTCATATGAGGTACTGAGAGGTATTAACCTGGTCATAGGAGGTATTGAGGTATTAACCTGGTCATAGGAGGTACTGAGAGGTATTAACCTGGTCATAGGAGGTACTGAGAGGTATTAACCTGGTCATAGGAGGTACTGAGAGGTATTAACCTGGTCATAGGAGGTACTGAGAGGTATTAAGCTGGTCATAGGAGGTACTGAAATATTAACCTGGTCATAGGAGGTACTGAGGTATTAACCTGCCCATAGGCGGTACTGAGAGGTATTAACCTGGTCATAGGCGGTACTGAGAGGTATTAACCTGGTCATAGGAGGTACTGAGGTATTAAATAGTGATGGGGGGGGAACAATACAGTTACATATTGCAATATATTTTGGACGGTATTCACACCACTTGACTTTTTACACATTTTGTTATGTTACAGCCTGGATTTAAAATGTATTCAAATTAGATTTTTTTTGTCACTGGCCTACACACCATAACGTCAAAGTGGAATTAAGTTTTTTGAAATGTTTACAAATTAATTAAATCGTGTAGCCGATGCTACACAATACAATATTCTGCACATATGAAATACATCCTTTTAGCCTAAAGTACAGCTACATGATTTAATGAAAAGCAGCATTTGTAAAAATGAAATGAAATGTCTTGAGTCAATAGGTATGCAACCCCTTTGTTATGGCAAGCCCTAATAACTTCAGGAGTAAACATTTGCTTAACAAGTCACATAATAAGTTCCCCCCCAAAAAAATTCACCTTTATTTAATCAGGTAAACCAGTTGAGAACAAGTTCTCATTTACAACTGCGACCTGGCCAAGATAAAGCAAAGCAGTGCGATAAAAACAACAACACAGAGTTACATATGGAATAAACAAAACGTACAGTCAATAACACAATAGAAAATCTATATACAGTGTGTGCAAATGTAGTAAGTTATGGCGGTAAGGCAATAAATAGGCCATAGTGCAAAATAATTACAATTTAGTATTAACACTGGAGTGATAGATGTGCAGAAGATGATGTGCAAATAGAGATACTGGGGTGTAAATGAGCAAAATAAATAACAATGTAAATAACAATATGGGGATGAGGTAGTTGGGTGGGCTAATTACAGATGGGCTGTGTACAGGTGCAGTGATCAGTAAGCTGCTCTGACAACTCATGCTTAAAGTTAGTGAGGGAGATAAGAGTCTCCAGCTTCAGAGATTTTTGCAGTTCATTCCAGTCATTGGCAGCAGAGAACTGGAAGGAATGGCGGCCAAAGGAGGTGTTGGCTTTGGGGATGACCAGTGTGATATACCTGCTGGAACGCATACTACGGGTGGGTGTTGCTATGGTGACCAATGAGCTAAGATAAGGCGGGGATTTGCCTAGAAGTGATTTATAGATAACCTGGAGCCAGTGGGTTTGGCGACGAATATGTAGTGAGGGCCAGCCAACGAGAGCGTACAGGTCACAATGGTGGGTAGTATATGGGGCTTTGGTGACAAAACGGATGGCACTGTGATAGACTACATCCAATTTGCTGAGCAGAGTGTTGGAAGCTATTTTGTAAATGACATCGCCGAAGTCAAGGATCGGTAGGAT
Source organism: Coregonus clupeaformis (assembly GCF_020615455.1). Taxonomy (NCBI): domain Eukaryota; kingdom Metazoa; phylum Chordata; class Actinopteri; order Salmoniformes; family Salmonidae; genus Coregonus; species Coregonus clupeaformis. Next base: position 42,485,399 of record NC_059226.1, read on the forward strand.
AGTCAGTTTTACGAGGGCATGTTTAGCAGCATGAGTGAAGGAGGCTTTGTTGCGAAATAGGAAGCCGATTCTAGATTTAACTTTGGATTGGAGATGCTTAATGTGAGTCTGGAAGGAGAGTTTACGGTCTAACCAGACACCTAGGTATTTGTAGTTGTCCACATATTCTAAGTCAGACCCGCCGAGAGTAGTGATTCTAGTCAGGCGGGCGGGTACAAGCAGCGTTCGATTGAAGAGCATGCATTTATTTTTACTAGCGTTTAAGAGCAGTTGGAGGCCACGGAAGGAGTGTTGTATGGCATTGAAGCTCATTTGGAGGTTTGTTAACACAGTGTCCAATGAAGGGCCAGATGTATACATAATGGTGTCGTCTGCGTAGAGGTGGATCTGAGAGTCACCAGCAGCAAGAGCGACATCATTGACATACACAGAGAATAGAGTCAGCCTGAGAATTGAACCCTGTGGCACCCCCATCGAGACTGCCAGAGGAACAGACAACAGGCCCTCCGATTTGACACATTGAACTCTATCTGAGAAGTAGTTGGTGAACCAGGCGAGGCAGTCATTTCAAAAACCAAGGCTATTTAGTCTGCCAATAAGAATGCGGTGATTGACAAAAGCCTTGGCCAGGTCGATGAAGACGGCTGCACAGTACTGTCTTTTATCGATCGCGGTTATTATATTGTTTAGGACCTTGAGCGTGGCTGAGGTTCACCCATGACCAGCTCGGAAACCAGATTGCATAGCGGAGAAGGTACGGTGGGATTTGAAATGGTCGGTGATCTGTTTGTTAACTTGGCTTTCAAAAACTTTCGAAAGGCAGGGCAGGATGGATATAGGTCTGTAACAGTTTGGATGTAGAGTGTCACCCACTTTGAAGAGGGGGATGACCGCAGCAGCTTTCCAATCTCTGGCGATCTCAGATGATACGAAAGAGAGGTTGAACAGGCTAGTAATAGGGTTTGCGACAATTTCGGTGGCTAATTTTAGAAATAAAGGGTTCAGATTGTCTAGCCCAGCTGATTTGTAGGGGTCCAGATTTTGCAGCTCTTTCAGGACATCAGCTACAGTGGGGAAAAAAAGTATTTAGTCAGCCACCAATTGTGCAAGTTCTCCCACTTAAAAAAGATGAGAGAGGCCTGTAATTTTCATCATAGGTACACGTCAACTATGACAGACAAAATGAGAATTAGAATTAGAATGAGAATGTTTGGGATCATTGTCATGCTGAAAGACCCAGCCACGTTTCATCTTCAATGCCCTTGCTGATGGAAGGAGGTTTTCACTCAAAATCTCATGATACATGGCCCCATTCATTATTTCCTTTACACGGATCAGTCGTCCTGGTCCCTTTGCAGAAAAACAGCCCCAAAGCATGATATTTCCACCCCCATGCTTCACAGTAGGTATGGTGTTCTTTGGATGCAACTCAGCATTCTTTGTCCTCCAAACACGACGAGTAGAGTTTTTACCAAAAAGTTATATTTTGGTTTCATCTGACCATATGACATTCTCCCAATCCTCTTCTGGATCATCCAAATGCACTCTAGCAAACTTCAGACGGGCTTGGCTTAAGCAGGGGGACACGTCTGGCACTGCAGGATTTGAGTCCCTGGCGGCGTAGTGTGTTACTGATGGTAGGCTTTGTTACTTTGGTCCCAGCTCTCTGCAGGTCATTCACTAAGTCCCCCTGTGTGGTTCTGGGATTTTTGCTCACCGTTCTTGTGATAATTTTGACCCCACGGGGTGAGATCTTGCGTGGAGCCCCAGATCGAGGGAGATTATCAGTGGTCTTGTATGTCTTCCATTTCCTAATAATTGCTCCCACAGTTGATTTCTTCAAACCAAGCTGCTTACCTATTGCAGATTCAGTCTTCCCAGCCTGGTGCAGGTCTACAATTTTGTTTCTGGTGTCCTTTGACAGCTCTTTGGTCTTGGCCATAGTGGAGTTTGGAGTGTGACTGTTTGAGGTTGTGGACAGGTGTCTTTTATACTGATAACAAGTTCAAACAGGTGCCATTAATACAGGTAACGAGTGGAGGACAGAGGAGCCCCTTAAAGAAGAAGTTACAGGTCTGTGAGAGCCAGAAATCTTGCTTGTTTGTAGGTGACCAAATACTTATTTTCCACCATAATTTGCAAATAAATTCCTTAAAAATCCTACAATGTGATTTTCTGGATTTCTTTTCCTCAATTTGTCTGTCATAGTTGACGTGTACCTATGATCAAAATTACAGGCCTCTCTCATCTTTTTAAGTGGGAGAACTTGCACAATTAGTGGCTGACTAAATACTTTTTTCCCCCACTGTATCTGAATTTGGGTGAAGGAGAAGCGGAGGGGCATGGGCAAGTTGCAGCGGAGGGTGCAGAGCTGGTGACCGGGGTAGGGGTAGCCAGGTGGAAAGCATGGCCAGCCGTAGCAAAATGCTTATTGAAATTCTCGATTATCGTAGATTTATCGGTGGTGACAGTGTTTCCTAGCCTCAGTGCAGTGGGTAGCTGGGAGGAGGTGCTCTTATTCTCCATGGACTTTACAGTGTCCCAAAACGTTTTGGAGTTAGTGCTACAGGATGCACATTTCTGTTTGAAAAAGCTAGCCTTTGCTTTCCTAACTGATTGTGTATATTGGTTCCTGACTTCCCTGAAAAGCTGCATATCGCGGGGGCTGTTCGATGCTAATGCAGTACGCCACAGGATGTTTTTGTGCTGGTCAAGGGCAGTCAAGTCTGGGGTGAACCAGGGGCTATATCTGTTCTTAGTTCTGCATTTTTTGAATGGGGCATGCTTATTTAAGATGGAGAGGAAAGCACATTTGAAGAACATCCAGGCATCCTCTACTGACGGAATGAGGTCAATATCCATCCAGGATACCCGGGCCAGGTAAATTAGAAAGGCCTGCTCGCTGAAGTGTTTTAGGGAGCGTTTGACAGTGATGAGGGGTGGTCGTTTGACCGCGGACCCATTACGGACGCAGGCAATGAGGCAGTGATCGTTGAGATCCTGGTTGAAGACAGCGGAGGTGTATTTAGAGGGTAAATTAGTCAGGATGATATCTATGAGGGTGCCCATGTTTACGGATTAAGGGTTGTACCTGGTAGGTTCCTTGATAATTTGTGTGAGATTGAGGGCATCTAGTTTAGATTGTAGGATGGCGGGGTATAAGCATATCCCAGTTTAGGTCACCAAGCAGTACGAACTCTGAGGATAGATGGGGGGCAAGCAATTCACATATGGTGTCCAGGGCACAAGTGGGGGCTGAGGGGGGTCTGTAGCAAGCGGCAACAGTGAGAGACTTATTTATGGAAAGGTGGATTTTTAGAAGTAGAAGCTCAAACTGTTTGGGCACAGACCTGGATAGTATGATAGAGCTCTCCAGAATCTCTCTACAGTAGATTGCAACTCCGCCCCCTTTGGCAGTTCTATCTAGACGGAAAATGTTGTAGTTCGGAATGGAAATTTCTGAATTTTTGGTGGCCTTCCTAAGCCAAGATTCAGACACTGCTAGAACATCAGGGTTGGCTAACGCAGTGAATAACTCAAACTTGGGGAGGAGACTTTTGATGTTAACATGCAAGAAACCAAGGCTTTTACGGTTACAGAAGTCAACAAATGATAGCACCTGGGGGGTAGGTGTCATGCCCTGACTCAGGGGACTCGTATATGTTGAGTCAGGGTGTGTAGTTTCTATGTTGTGTATTTCTATGTTGTAGTTCTAGTATGTCTAGATCTATGTTGGCCGGTGTGGTTCCCAATCAGAGGCAGCTGTCGCTCGTTGTCTCTGATTGGGGACCATACTTAGGCAGCCTATTGGCACTAGTGGGTTGTGGGATCTTGTTCCGTGTAAGGTATGTTTTGTGTTCTACCTTGGACTTCACGTTTCGTTTAGTTTGTTGATTTGTCGTGTTGTTTATTAAGTTAAAATAAACATGTACGCATATCACGCTGCGCCTTGGTCCGTCCCGTCGATGAACGAACGTGACAGTAGGAGTGATACTGAGGGCTGCAGGGCCTGGGTTAACCTCTACATCACCAGAGGAACAGAGGAGGAATAGAATAAGGATACGATACGGCTAAAGGCTTTAAGAACTGGTCTTCTAGTGCGTTGGGTACAGAGAAAAGGGGCAGATTTCCGGGCGTTGTAGAATAGATTCAGGGCATTATGTACAGACAAGGATATGGAAGGATATGAGTACAGTGGAGGTACACCTAAGCATTGGGTAACTATGAAAGAGATAGCATCACTGGAGGTACCGATTGAGCCGGTCTCCGCGTGTATGGGGGTGGGACAAAGGAACTCTCTGAGGCTGGTTGAGCTGAACTTGGGGCTCTACAGTGAAATTGTAAAATAAGAACTAACCCAAACAGCAATAGGCTAGGCATATTGACATGGGAGAGAGGCATAACGCAATCACAGGTGTTATTCAAGAGGGCTAAGACAACAACTGGTAATGGCGACGAAAGTTTGGGCTGAGGCTAAACAGATAAACAGGATGAGGTACCATGTAAAGGAACAGTCCAGCAGGCATTAGCTGTGTAGCTGAGTGATCATAAGGTCCAGTGAACATCCCTAAGTATGTCCAGGAGCAGATCGTAGGCTGCTAAAGCACAGGCGAGCAGGAGGCACGGCTGTTGATTGCGCGTGCTAGCGGGCCGGGGCTAGCAGATGGATCTTTATGGTCGTCGCAACGGGAAGCTTGTTGAAACCACATCAGACGATTACGTCGGCAGACCAGTCGTGATGGATCGGCGGGGCTCCGTGTCGACACTAGGAGGTCCCGTCCGGTTGACAGAGAGGTAGATAGCCGGGAGATGGGCCTGGCTCGAGGCTAGCTCAAGGTTAACTGGTACGTCAGGAGGTGATTAGCCAACAACAGCCATTCGGTTGCAGCTAGCAACTTGCGATGGTCCGGTGTCAAGGTCCAGTGATTCAGGCAGAAAATCCGATATGCTCTGGGTCGATAGCACGCTGTGCAGACTGGCCGATAATTGTCCAGGCTAGAGCTGGCTGGTAGGTAGAGCAGGCCACGGACAGTGTTGAAGACCGCTAATGGTAGCTAATAGGTAAGTAGCTAGTTAGCTGGCTAGCTCATCTCTGTACCCCACTCCTATTTTCCATATCTTCAATCTAAGCATACTAGAAAGTATGTGCCCTATGAATAGTAAAGCCCCCTTTACTGGCTCAAATAATCGACCAATCAGCCTGTTACCAACCCTTAGTAAGGTTTTGGAAGAAATTGTGTTTGACCAGATACAATGCTATTTTACTGTAAACAAAATGACAATAGACTATCAGCACGCTTATAGGGAAGGACATTCAACAAGCACGGCACTTACACAAATGACTGATGATTGGCTGAGAGAAATTGATGATAAAAAGATTGTGGGAGCTGTTTTGTTAGACTTCAGTGCGGCTTTTGACATTATCGATCATAGTCTGCTGTGTTATGGCTTTACACCCCCTGCTATATTGTGGATAAAGAGTTACCTGTCTAACAGCACACAGAGGGTGTTCTTTAATGGAAGCCTCTCCAACATAATCCAGGTAGAATCAGGAATTCCCCAGGGCAGCTGTCCAGGCCCCTTACTTTTTTCAATCTTTACTAATGATATGCCACTGGCTATGAGTAAAGCCAGCGTGTCTATGTATGTGGATGACTCAACACTATACACGTCAGCTATTACAGCGAGTGAAATGACTGCAACACTTAACAAAGAGCTGCAGTTAGTTTCAGAATGGGTGGCAAGGAATCAGTTAGTCCTAAATATTTCAAAAACTAAAAGCATTGTATTTGGGAAAAATCATTCACTAAACCCTAAACCTCAACTAAATATTGTAATAAATAATGTGGAAATTGAGCAAGTTGAGGTGACTAAACTGCTTGGAGTAACCCTGGATTGTAAACTGTCATGGTTAAAACGTGTACCTCACGACTAGCTCTTAGGAAACTTTGAGGTATTTTGTTTTTTTATGCATAATTTTTTTATTACTGCACTGTCAGAGCTAGAAGCACAAGCATTTCGCTACACCCGCAATAACATCTGCTAAACACGTGTATGTGACAAATAAAATGTAATTTGATTTGATGTTGATACAAGAGTAGGTAAGGTGGGGAGAAGTCTGTCCATAATAAAGTTCCGCTCTGCCTTCTTAACAACACTATCAACAAGGCCCTAGTTTTGTCGCACCTGGACTACTGTTCAGTCGTGTGTTCAGGTGCCACAAAGAGGGACCTTGGAAAATTACAATTGGTTCAGAACAGGGCAGCACGGCTGGCCCTTAAATGTACACAGAGAGCTAACATTAATAATATGCATGTATATCTCTCATGGCTCAAAGTGGAGGAGAGATTGACTTCATCACTACTTGTTTTTGTAAGAAGTGTTGACATGCTGAATGCACGAGGTATCTGTTTAAACTACTAGCACACTGCTCGGATACACCACAAGACATGCCACCAAAGGTCTCTTCACAATCCCCAAGTCAACAGACTATGGCACACACACAGGCACAGACACATATACACATAAGACACGCACTCTACACACACGTACACATGGATTTTGTATTGTAGACATGTGGTGGTAGAGTAGTGGCCTGAGGGAACACACTTAATGTGTTGTGAAAAGTGTTATGAAATGTAATATCATGTAATATTTTTAATTGTATATAACTGCCTAGTAAAAATTTATGCACTCACTAATTTTAAGTCGCTCTGGATAAGAGCGTCTGCTAAATGACTAAAATGTCATGTTAATGTTGCTGGACCCCAGGAAGAGTAACTGCTGCCTTGGCAGCAGCTAATGGGGATCCTTAATAAATACAAATACACATACAATTATCTGTAAGGTCCCACAGTGAAGCAGTGAATTTCAAACACAGATTCAACCACAAAGACAAGGGAGGTTTTCCAATGCATCGCAAAGAAGGGCACCTATTGGTAGATTGGTTTTTTAAAAAGCAGACATTGAATATCCCTTTGAGCATCGTGAAGTTATTAATAACACTTTGGATGGTGTATCAATACACCCCGTCACTACAAAGACACAGTCGTCCTTCCTAACTCAGTTGCCGGAGAGGAAAGAAATCACTCAGGGATTTCACCATGAGGCCAATGGTGACTTTAAAACAGTTACAGAGTTTAATGGCTGTGATAGGAGAAACCTGAGGATGGATCAACAACAATGTAGTTACTCCACAGTACTAATCTAATTGACAGAGTGAAAAGAAGGAAGCCTGTACAGAATAAATATGTTACAAAACATGCATCCTGTTTGCAACAAGGCACTAGAGTAAAACTGCAAAAAATGTGGCAAAGCAATTTAGCTTTTGGCACATTAATCAACATCAATATTACAATAATGCAACATCCATGTAAATGTGCCAGGGTTAGCTAAAAGCTAATTTGCACCTGTAGTCTCAGGGCAGGTAAGGGCAATTACACAGCCACAATACAAATACACACTAAAACAATACAAAATACAAATACATTACATCCAATAATATATCATTCTAAAAACATGTTTTTGCTTTGTCATTATGGGGTATTGTGTGTAGATTGAGCGAGGGGAAAAAATGATTTAATCAATTCTTGAATAAGGCTGTAGTGTATCAAAATGTGGAAAAAGTCAAGGGGTCTGAATACTTTTCGAAGGCACTGTATATATATAGTGCACTCGGAAAGTATTCAGACCCCTTGACTTTTTCCACATTGTTACATTACAGCCTTATTCTGAAATGGATTGAATTGTTTCCCCCCCCTCATCAATCTACACACAATACCCCATAATGACAAAGCAAAAACAGGTTTGTAGAATTTGTTTCCTAATTTAGTAAAAACAAAAAACGGAAATATTACATTTACATAATTATTCAGACCCTTTACTCAGTACTTTGTTGAAGCACCTTTGGCAGCGATTACAGCCTTGAGTTTTCTTGGGTATGATGCTACAAGCTTGGCACACCTGTATTTGGGGAGGTTCTCCCATTCTTCTCTGCAGATCCTCTCAAGCTCTGTCAGGTTGGATGGGGAGCGTCGCTGCACAGCTATTTTCCAGTCTCCCCAGAGATGTTTGATCAGGCTCTGGCTGGGCCACTCAAGGACATTCAGAGACTTGTCCCGAAGTCACTCCTGCGCTGTCTTGGCTGTGTGCTTAGGGTCGTTGTCCTGTTGGAAGATTAACCTTTGCCCCAGTCTGAGTTCCTGAGCGCTCTGGAGCAGGTTTTCATCAAGGATCTGTCTGTACTTCGCTCCGTTCATCTTTCCCTCGATCCTGACTAGTCTCGCAGTCCCTGCCGCTGAAAAACATCCCCACAGCATGATGCTGCCACCACCATGCTTCACCGTAGGGATGGTGCCAGGTTTCCTCCAGACCTGATGTTTGGCATTCAGGTCAAAGAGTTCAATCTTGGTTTCATCAGACCAGAGAATCTTGATTCTCATGGTCTGAGAGTCCTTTAGGTGCCTTTTGGCAAACTCCAAGCGGTTTGTCATGAGCCTTTTACAGAGGAGTGGCTTCCTTCTGGCCACTCTACAGTAAAGGCCTGATTGGTGGAGTGCTGCGGAAATGGTTGTCCTTCTGGAAGGTTCTCCCATCTCCACAGAGGAACTGGAGCGCTGGCAAATGCTCTGTATTTTGAACATTTCATATCTTGAAAACTTGATTGCTGACAAACAAAATATTTTGGGACTATGTCAACAATGGACTAATGAAACAAATACCAAAAGCTAGTTTTTGGGTGAAGTTTTCCTTTAATGTTTTCATATGTTTCTGTGTGTGGGATTGGACACTGTGTCTAGGCTTCTGTGTGCAATTGTGTAGGATAGCCTAGGCTATTGCGCAAACATTAAAGGTAAATCCCTTTCTATGATTCAGGACATTTAATGACAACAAATGAGTAGCCTAGTGGGCTTATGAACAAAATTATTTAGTGAATTTGAATGATGTAAATAATGTTAATGATGGTGACAGGCCAGTAACAGATGGACTCTCATCCCTTTCATTATCGAGGCTATTGCTACTTTGTGTCTCTAAAATAAAAATGTTTCATTTCTATTGTAATGTCACAGTCTTTTTTAAAATTGAAACGACCAAATGTCGGCATTTTACCAGAATTATTTTTGCATTAACTGTTTATTTTCATAAATTCGGTAGCCTATGCTACAAAATATAATATTCTGCACATATGAAAGAAATCCTTTTAGCCTAAAGTACAGCTACATGATTTAATGAAAAGCAGCAAACAGACACATCATTGTCTCACATTCTTTAATAAAAGACTCAAACAGAAACAGGCAATAGGCTACAGCTTGCTTCACAGTATCCCGGAGCTCGAGTAAATGACATTACTAAGCTGCTCCCGAATGTACTACGTCAGGACATGGAAATGGATAGTCCATGTGGGTTTTAATGACATTTTGAAGGGCAGCTCTAAACAGTTGAAACTGGATTTTAAAAGAGCTGATTGACTCTCTACTAGACACTAATAAAAAGACCCATCATATCTGGCCCTGTGCCCTCTCTGAATCGTGGCATTGAACGCTTTAGCAGGATTATTTCTCTTCACAACTGGCTATGTGATTATTGCAGCTCAATGGGTGTAACTTTTGTTGACAATTTCGATAACTTTTGGAAACAAAACACGTTTTATAAGGAGGATGGGATCCACCCAAATCTTTTGGGTTCCTGGATCCTTTCACAGCATTATAAGGCTGCATTGAGACAATGACTTATCAATGACCCGAAGCTCAGCTCAGTTAATCCCTACCATTGTGTCGCTGAGTTGTCATAATGCTTTAGCAAATGTACATTATACCAGGAGCGTTGGTAGACACAATTTAAGTAACCTAATGTATGTCCTTCTAACTACCCCGAATGCCTCTGCTGATCCTACAGCTATTGTATGCAGCAATCATGTGCCTATGAACCAGATTTATGATGTTAGCACTGAGGCAGTGTGCCCTGTGTTCCGTCCCCTCCCGGAGGACCTGAGCCCTAGGACCATGTCTCAGGACTACCTGGCCTGATGACTCCTGGCTGTCCCTAGTCCACCTGGTCATGCTGCTGCTCCAGTTTCAACTGTTCTGCCTGCGGCTATGGAACCCTGACCTGTTCACCGAACGCGCTACTTTGTCCCGGACCTGCTGTTTTCAACTCTCTCTCTCTACCGCACCTGCTGTCTCGACCTCTGAATGCTCAGCTATGAAAAGCCAATTGACATTAACTCCTGAGGTACTGACCTGTTGCACCCTCTACAACCCTGCTGGTCATCTAAGTTCCAAAGGCTGGGCCTAATATAGTGTATAAGAGGTCATACAATACGTTTTGTAGTGATTCCTATGTTATTGATGTAAATCATATTTGTTGGTCCGTGGTGTAAACAGACGCTGCTCTTGACACATTTATGAAATTGCTTATCCCAGTTACTAATAAGCATGCACCCATTAAGAAAATGAGGAATTGAAAAACTGTATGGTTGAGAGGGATGAGGCAAAAGGAATGGCAATTAAGTCTGGCTGCACAATCGATTGGCAAATGTACTGCAAACTGAGAAATAATGTGACTAAACAGAATAAAAAGAAGAAGAAACTACACTATGAAACAAAGATAAATGACATAAAGAATGAGAGTAAAAAGCTTTGGAGCACCTTAAATGAAATTTTGGGAAAAAAGGCTAACTCAGCTCCATCATTCATTGAATCAGATGGCTCATTCATCACAAAACCGACTGATATTGCTAACTACTTTAATGATTTTTTCATTGGCAAGATTAGCAAACTTAGGCATGACATGCCAGCAACAAACGCTGACACTACACATCCAGGTATACAGTGAGGGAAAAAAGTATTTGATCCCCTGCTGATTTTGTACGTTTGCCCACTGACAAAGAAATGATCAGTGTATAATTTTAATGGTAGGTTTATTTGAACAGTGAGAGACAGAATAACAACAAACAAATCCAGAAAAACGCATGTCAAACATGTTATAAATTGATTAGCATTTTAATGAGGGAAATAAGTATTTGACCCCCTCTCAATCAGAAAGATTTCTGGCTGGCTCCCAGGTGTCTTTTATACAGGTAACGAGCTGAGATTAGCAGCACACTCTTAAAGGGAGTGCTCCTAATCTCAGCTTGTTACCTGTATAAAAGACACCTGTCCACAGAAGCAATCAATCAATCAGATTCCAAACTCTCCACCATGGCCAAGACCAAAGAGCTCTCCAAGGATGTCAGGGACAAGATTGTAGACCTACACAAGGCTGGAATGGGCTACAAGACCATCGCCAAGCAGCTTGGTGAGAAGGTGACAACAGTTGGTGCGATTATTCGCAAATGGAAGAAACACAAAAGAACTGTCAATCTCCCTCGGCCTGGGGCTCCATGCAAGATCTCACCTCGTGGAGTTGCAATGATCATGAGAACGGTGAGGAATCAGCCCAGAACTACACGGGAGGATCTTGTCAATGATCTCAAGGCAGCTGGGACCATAGTCACCAAGCAAACAATTGGTAACACACTACGCCGTGAAGGACTGAAATCCTGCAGCGCCCGCAAGGTCCCCCTGCTCAAGAAAGCACATATACAGGCCCGTCTGAAGTTTGCCAATGAACATCTGAATGATTCAGAGGAGAACTGGGTGAAAGTGTTGTGGTCAGATGAGACCAAAATCGAGCTCTTTGGTATCAACTCAACTCGCCGTGTTTGGAGGAGGAGGAATGTTGCCTATGACCCCAAGAACACCATCCCCACCGTCAAACATGGAGGTGGAAACATTATGCTTTGGGGGTGTTTTTCTGCTAAGGGGACAGGACAACTTCACCGCATCAAAGGGACGATGGACGGGGCCATGTACCGTCAAATCTTGGGTGAGAACCTCCTCCCCTCAGCCAGGCCATTGAAAATGGGTAGTGGATGGGTATTCCAGCATGACAATGACCCAAAACACACGGCCAAGGCAACAAAGGAGTGGCTCAAGAAGAAGCACATTAAGGTCCTGGAGTGGCCTAGCCAGTCTCCAGACCTTAATCCCATATAAAATCTGTGGAGGGAGCTGAAGGTTCGAGTTGCCAAACGTCAGCCTCGAAACCTTAATGACTTGTAGAAGATCTGCAAAGAGGAGTGGGACAAAATCCCTCCTGAGATGTGTGCAAACCTGGTGGCCAACTACAAGAAACGTCTGACCTCTGTGATTGCCAACAAGGGTTTTGCCACCAAGTACTAAGTCATGTTTTGCAGAGGGGTCAAATACTTATTTCCCTCATTAAAATGCAAATCAATTTATAACATTTCTGACATGCGTTTTTCTGGATTTTTTTGTTGTTATTCTGTCTCTCACTGTTCAAATAAACCTACCATAAAAATTATAGACTGATTATGTCTTTGTCAGCGGGCAAACGTACAAAATCAGCAGGGGATCAAATACTTTTTTCCCTCACTGTATCTGACCAAATTATGAAAGACCAGCATTGTAATTTTGAATTCCGTAAAGTGAGTGTGGAAGAGGTGAAAAAATGATTGTTGTCTATCAACAACGACAAGCCACCGGGGTCTGACAACTTGGATGGAAAGTTACTGAGGATAATAATGGATGATATTGCCACTCCTATTTACCATATCTTCAATATAAGCCTACTAGAAAGTGTGTGCCCTCAGGCCTGGAGGGAACCAAAAGTCATTCCGCTACCTAAGAATAGTAAAGCCCCCTTTACTGGCTCAAATAGCCAACCAGTCCGCCTGTTACCAACCCTTAGTAAAGTTTTGGAAAAAATGGTGTTTGACCAGATACAATGCTATTTTACAGTAAACAAATTGACAACAGACTTTCAGCATGCTTATAGGGAAGGACATTCAACAAGTACAGCACTTACACAAATGACCGATGATTGGCTGCAAAAAAATTATGATAAAAATATTGTGTGGGCTGTTTTGTTAGACTGCAGCTTTTGACATTATCGATCATACTCTGCTGCTGGAAAAACATATGTGTTATGGCTTTACACCCCCTGCTATATTGTGGATAAAGAGTTACCTGTCTAACAGAACACAGAGGGTGTTCTTTAATGGAAGCCTCTCCAACATAATCCAAGTAGAATCAGGAATTCCCCAGGGTAGCTGTCTAGGCTCCTTACTTTTTTCAATCTTTACTAACGACATGCCACTGGCTTTGAGTACGCACTGAGTATGTATGCCAATTATGCTCTACACCCGTTGTAAAGCTTATTAATGTGCTTAATTTTAAGAAGTTATTTGGCCACTTTAGTTGTGATACAAACCTTATCAAAACATATAGGGCTATGGGCTAGGCTACATGAGGTGTGCGACAATGATTTGAAAAAGTCGCACAAAAAATAATGCGCTTTTTGCCTTAAGCTAGGCATCATTCACAAGTGATAGGCTAATATTGTCACCCATCACCATATTCTTGATTTAATCTTGTCTTTAGATATACTAAACATTATATGTGTGAAATTTGTTCTGATTTAGAATGGACCATTATCATGCACCTGTCTCGAATACAAGGGCAGTGGAAGAAAAACATGTAATCTATGCACTTAAATAGCGAATGGAAGATGCTTTTCCCGTGGTTCATTTTCATGCCAGCCAGGTAGGCTATACTCCTGTTGTAAAGAGAAGCAATGTGCTTAATATTAGGAAGGTTGAGAAATAAATATAGTAGGCCTAGCCTATAGAAAGCTGATGGGATCCTCCTCTTTTTAATAGAGGCCATCATTTTCTCACGCAATTGCATAGCCTATAGAAATGTTGCGCAATATGAGCTCATGGGCTCTCATTAAAGTGTTTGACTAGATTTTCAAATACATTTGCATTGATGTCAGAGTGATTTGAGGGACAATAGAGTGCTGAGTACAAGACAATTAGCCAGTTTGGTAGGTTACGAATTACCCTCAGCAGCATCAGAGCTTGGAAAAGCCTAATTACCGTGACTAAATGGTCACGTGGAATTTGACTGTCATCATGACTCGTGACCGCCGGTGTGGCGGTAATACGGTCACTTTAACAGCCCTAGGGGTTAATATTTTCCAGGTATTTTATAAATGTTCCATCCTAAGAATAAATCCCTTTTCTCTTGGGTAACCCGGTATTTCCCGCCAAAACCGGAAGTGTCATTCAAAAGCATTATAAAGCATATAAATATGTCTGGATTTGATTAGAGCTTTGATCATTGTATTATACTGTATTATATGGACTGGAATTACGCACATCGTTCAAACCATGATAAAGCAGAAGAGAACATGCAATTCTGGTGTAGCACATGCGGCCTACAAAGTTACAAGTATAGGCTAGTGAATTACATTTTAATTTTGAAATATATTAGGCCGTATTTGTATAATTAGTAGGCTGACGCATATACAGTGCATTAGGAAAGTATTCAGACACCTTCACTTTTTCCACATTTTGTTCCGTTACAGCCTTATTCTAATTATTATTTTTTTAATTGCCAATGGGGCCTGAGCTTTAAAAGTTTTCATTTTCAATCACTTGTTATAGTGCCACCATGTGGTCAATTTGCATGGCATTGCATGAGAGGGTGTGGCCCTTGGCCCTTTACCATCATGCCAAGTTGCACCCTCCTAGGCCTTACCATCTCATGGGAATGTGCATATTTTCACAAAATAATAATCAACGCCAACAAATACAATAGATTTTCACCCAGCCTTGCTGCTTGAACCCCTAATTATAACCACCTCATTTTAGAAACATCATGAAGCAGTTTTTAGGTAGGGGTGTAACGGGCATTCAAACAACAACAGGTGCCTTGTGCAGCTGCAACTGAGCAGCACAGCAATGATTAACTTGGGTGTGTCTGTGCCCTGTATCAGAGAGTCAAAAGAGAGAGTGAAATCAACTCAACTCAAGCTTGTTTTCCAAGTCACTTCCAAGAAGTAGTACATTCAGCATTAACACCAATAGACAGGTCACAGCAACAGACGGGTCTCTCAGAGGGCTAAAGGCAGGGCGTCAGAGGAGCAGAGCACTAGGGGATGACCCTCTAGTGAAAGCTGTTTAATCTCCTCACAGTGTCACCGAGCAGCACAATACTGTCCCTGGGCCTGACACACACACACAAACAGAGCAAACTAGAATGCTATTTGGCCCTAAACAGAGAGTACACAGTGGCAGAATACCTGACCACTGTGACTGACCCAAAATTAAGGAAAGCTTTGACTATGTACAGACTCAGTGAGAGAGAGGCCGCCGTAGTCAGACATGGCTCTCAAGAGAAGACAGGCTATGTGCACACTGACCACAAAATGAGGTGGAAACTGAGCTGCACTTCCTAACCTTCTGCTAAATGTATGACCATATTAGAGACATGTATTTCCCTCAGATTACACAGACCCACAAAGAATTCGAAAACAAATCCAATTTTGATAAACTCCCATATCTATTGGGTGAAATACCACAGTGTGCCATCACAGCAGCAAGATGTGTGACCTGTTGCCAAAAGAAAAGGGCAACCAGTAAAGAAGAAACACCATTGTAAATACAACCCATATTTATGTTTATTTATTTTCCCTTTTGTACTTTAACTATTTGCACATTGTTACAACACTGTATATAGACATAATATGACATTTTGTATTGTTTATTTCACTTTCGTTTATTATCTACTTCACTTGCTTTGGCAATGTAAACATATGTTTCCCATGACAATAAAGCCCTTAAATTGAATTGAGAGACAGCAAGAGTGAGAGAGCAGCAGTGATCTGACAGGGTGATTAGTGTGTTGATTAGCAGGCTGTCCTGACTCCTGCCCTGAGAGTCAAGCCTTGTTTACATAGAGTGAGTTAGTACCACATGAACTCAAGTACTCACACATCACACCACCACGCTACACACACAAACACACGCTACACAGACACACACACACACACACACACACACACACACACACACAGACACTAAACTCACACAGCCATATACTGTACACACACACACATACACACACACACAAACACACACACGCTACACAGACACACACACACACAGACACACAGTAATACCACGGTCAGTCACACCAACACTACACAGCTAGGCTCCACCATCTGCTGCTGTAGCCTAAGACACGATTGGCTTCACTGACCTCACATCATATCCTCTTAACACACACCTCACCTCAAGCCTGGAGAACATTCCTGAGAGATCCCACAGAGCACTGATCCCACACCTCACCCCAGGCCTGGAGAACATCCCTGAGAGATCCCACAGAGCACTGATCCCACACCTCACCCCAGGCCTGGAGAACATCCCTGAGAGATGCCACAGAGCACTGATCACACACCTCACCTCAGGCCTGGAGAACATTCCTGAGAGATGCCACAGAGCACTGATCACACACCTCACCTCAGGCCTGGAGAACATCCTTGAGAGATCCCACAGAGCACTGATCACACACCTCACCTCAGGCCTGGAGTACATCCCTGAGAGATCCCACAGATCACTGATCCCACACCTCACCTCAGGCCTGGAGAACATCCCTGAGAGGTCCCACAGAGCACTGATCCCACACCTCACCTCAGGCCTGGAGAACATCCCTGAGAGATCCCACAGAGCACTGATCCCACACCTCACCTCAGGCCTGGAGAACATCCCTGAGAGATGCCACAGAGCACTGATCACACACCTCACCTCAGGCCTGGAGTACATCCCTGAGAGATCCCACAGATCACTGATCCCACACCTCACCTCAGGCCTGGAGAACATCCCTGAGAGGTCCCACAGAGCACTGATCCCACACCTCACCTCAGGCCTGGAGAACATCCCTGAGAGATCCCACAGAGCACTGATCCCACACCTCACCTCAGGCCTGGAGAACATCCCTGAGAGATCCCACAGAGCACTGATCCCACACCTCACCTCAGGCCTGGAGAACATCCCTGAGAGATCCCACAGATCACTCTCTCTTGCTGCGTCCCAGAAGACACCCTATTCCTATTAAGTGCACTACTTTTGACCAAGGCCCATATGGGTCCCAAACGGCATCCTATTCCTAATTAAGAGCGTTACTTTGATCAGGGCCCATAGGGCAGTACTTTTTTTAGTGCACTATATAGGGAATATGGTTCCATTTGGGGCGGGCCCTCTGGCAGGCCAGGCCGAGCATTGAGCCTCAAACAGCTAAATAAAGATGTCAGACAGCCTACAGGCCCTGCTGAGAGGAGGGGAGGGGAGAGGAGAGGGGCAGACAGTGGTACTGCTGCTGTGCTGAGAGGGCTTTTCTATGGAACTCCTTTCATTTTTTACTCTATCCTTTTTCCCCTTTGCAGAAGGGAGGGGCAAGGGGGGGCATATCAAGGCACCTTCCCGTACTTTGTTTTGGAACCTCTCTCTGTTGATCTTCCTAGCAGCACTGTAAGGGACAGGGAGATATCAGCCCTGGTCTCTCCAAGCAGCACTGTGAGGGACAGGGAGATATCAGCCCTATGTCTCCTGAGTGGCGCAGTGGTCTAAGGCACTGCATCGCAGTGCTAACTGTGCCACTAGAGATCCTGGTTCGAATCCAGGCTCTGTCGCAGCCGGCCCCGACCGGGAGACTCATGGGCGGCGCACAATTGGCCCAGCGTCGTCCAGGGTAGGGGAGGGAATGGCCGACAGGGATGTAGCTCAGTTGATAGAGAATGGCGTTTGCAACGCCAGGGTTGTGGGTTCGATTCCCACGGGGGGCCAGTATAAAAAAATATGTATTCACTAACTGTAAGTCGCTCTGGATAAGAGCGTCTGCTAAATGACGTAAATGTCTCTCCTAGCAGCACTGTAAGGGACAGGGAGATATCAGCCCTGGTCTCTCCTAGCAGCACTGTGAGGGACAGGGAGATATCAGCCCTGGTCTCTCCTAGCAGCACTGTGAGGGACAGGGAGATATCAGCCCTGGTCTCTACTAGCAGCAGTGTGAGGGACAGGAAGAAATCAGCCCTGGTCTATCCTAGCAGCAGCGTGAGGGACAGGGAGATATCAGCCCTGGTCTCTCCTTGCAGCAGTGTCAGGGACAGGGAGATATCAGCCCTGGTTTCTCCAAGCAGCAGTGTGAGAGACAGGGAGAAATCAGCCCTGGTCTCTCCTAGCAGCACTGTGAGGGACAGGGAGAAATCAGCCCTGGTCTCTCCTAGCAGCACTGTGAGGGACAGGGAGATATCAGCCCTGGTCTCTCCTAGCAGCACTGTGAGGAGAGAGGGAGAGATCAGCCCTGGTATCTCCTACCCAGATAGATAAAAATTCCAAAATGGGATTAACATACATTAAAAATGTACTTTACATGTCCTCTAGTAATTCCAAAATGTGATTAATTTGGGGACTTTTAAATTAATGATATATAGCAATTGATTCTTGAAAAATATAACTTATAAATGCCTCATGAACTTAGTTAAACTGTCTTACCCCATCAAAACCCAAAATATAAGCTTGTTTTACTCTTTGGTTTGTAAACGATCTAATACTAAAGCCCCATCCCTCCCTCAGCTGTTTACCAAAACAAGTGGATGGTGCCCCTTTAAAAATAACAGGTTATTGAAATTGTAATATGTGCCTTTAATAAGCTAGCTTGCTGGTTTGCTTTGTTTCCTTATCATCCCAAGATTTGCAAGAGTAAATAGCTGTCTGAGGAACAGGGAGATATCAGCCATGGTCTCTCCTAGCTGTCTGAGGAACAGGGAGATATCAGCCATGGTCTCTCCTAGCTGTCTGAGGAACAGGGAGATATCAGCCATGGTCTCTCCTAGCTGTCTGAGGAACAGGGAGATATCAGCCATGGTCTCTCCTAGCTGTCTGAGGAACAGGGAGATATCAGCCATGGTCTCTCCTAGCTGTCTCTCCTTAAATCTTCCCTCCCTGATAGCATCCTCGGGGGAAGCATTTCTGGAGGGTGACGAGTCCAACCATAGACAGCACGTAGTTTGTCACTTCTCACCTGACAGTGTGTATGTGTTCCATCAATCAGCAGCACTCTCTCAGCCCTCTACTCACAGAGTTCATTACCTCACCGTGACCAGGCTTTTGTCAGTGAGAACCCCTTCAGCTAGCTACCTATCTAGCCAGGCCACGGGTCAATATACTCAGGTTCTGTCAAAGACATAGAAATGTTATCAATAGAAAACATAGCTGTTGTGTGCCCTTTGAGGGGGAGAGAGAGAAAGAGAGAGAAAGAGAGAGAGAGAGAGAGAGAGAGAGAGAGAGAGAGAGAGAGAGAGAGAGAGAGAGAGAGAGAGAGTATTGTGTGAGTGCAGTGTACACATTGTACCCAAACATTTACAGCAGACCATGTCAATGTCTGACTCTGAACACTGCAGACTGCAGAGGCACCACAGACCTCCTACAGCTGCCAGAGGAGATGGATGGAGCAAAAAACACTAAGGCTGGCACACACACACACTTCACCAGAGAGGAGTTGTGTTGTTGTAGAGGTCAGGCTCAAATAAACGGCTTTTTGGACCATCAATAATACATTAAATGGAACCTATCTGGCAGAAATGCAACGTGTCTGCTTTTCTCGCATGATACGTGGACCATAGAAATGACAATGTATTTTCCATGTGGCAATAATGTCAACAGTCCTTCAGGCGATGCGAGTCCACACAGCTGGAGAGACGTGTGCTGCACTTCGCTTCCTTTATCTAATTGCTCAACAAAACCGGTCGGAATCCTGTAAAATTGGCAGGATGACTGAGTTGGCTACAACTTAAGTAGGGGGTTGCCGCATTCCAGGCCCCGGCAGGGAGTTGTGAATATGAGTTAAACAAAGAGAAAGGAGTAATCATGTTACTAACTGGTTATAAGCTGCTGCTTTGATTTGGCGATAGTTGCAGGACACTGGCGATTAGCCTCGGTTGCAGTGTATTTCATATTTTCTTGGCTAGGCTAAATTAATTGGCCCGGTGCATGTTCGCCAGGGACGTCGGTATGCTGGTAAAGTAACTGCAACAACTTCTGAATAGTATTTCAATTAGCCAGTGATCTAACGTGTAAAACGTCAGTTTTCAGTAGAACGTAGGTCAACCCTTACGAAAAAATTATGCAATCAGTGCAGTATAACTGCAGTATGCTGCAAATACTGCGTCCAAAATAACAGTTGTTTATAATGCAGTAATTATGCAGTGTAACGTTAACTGTGTAACTGCAGTTAGAGTGCTGTATAACTGCAGTTCAACAATCTAATTCTGCAACTTCTGCGTCCAAAATACCACAGTCGACTGCAGTTACTGCACTTTTAAAAACTGCAATAATTTTTTTGTAAGGGAAAACTGGGAATCATTTTAGTGGTTGTGGGAGCAGCGTGCATGCTAGCTACTGCAGCAGCAAGTGCAAGACAAGAAAATACAAATAGGCGCTTACCATATTTTGTCCAGATTCTTTCTCAGGTAATAGATGTTTCGTTTAGTAGCCAATCAACTGAATAGCTATCACATCTGTTGTATAGAGTTGGCATCTCTCGGGACTTTGCAGAGAAGACAGATTTTCGCTATGGCCACTGCAGAATGAACCACTGCCACCTGCTCGTTGTCTCTTTTCCCTCTGTGATTTGAACTGACTGCGAAGGCAGAGGCATGGGAAGGAGGGAGAGAATCGAACCAGGCCTGTCCCGTGCTGGTGATTGGAGAATAGACTGTAACACTGGCGCCACTTGGTGGCAAAATCATTAATTGACAGGCATTTGGGAAAGGATCATCTCAACATACAGTACCAGAGAGGGTTTTCCCAAACTCGGTCCTGGGTGCACGTTTTGGCTAAAAAAAACTAAAATGTGCACCCAGGGGAGACCCCAGGACCAGGTTTGGGAAACCCAGCATAGAGTACCACAGTATGAGTCATAATATTCATAAAACCTAGCGGTCAAACAAGGAACTGGTTCCCATCGTTTTTCCATCATTCATTTTTCCCATAGGGGATTTTAGAAACACTTAAAATAAGGGCTGTGTTTCGTGTAGGCTTACCCTGTCGTGACATTTTGATAACTGTGGAAATATCTCTAGGACAAGGTGACTTTTATCAATATATTTGCCTGTATTCACCCTCCAAAAATGAAATGCTAATTAGCTGATAATGTGGCTATCATAAAGAACTACAGATGCCATGATGATCTGGACGAGACTGCCGAATCGAGGCAAAGGTACATTTACATTTACGTCATTTAGCAGACGCTCTTATCCAGAGCGACGTACAAATTGGTAAGAATCTCTGGATTAACTATCTAATGTTAGCTAAATTTAGTAATGAATAAATTGGCTACATTTCTTTAAATTGACAATTCTGTGAACTGTCTTGTGCAAGTTTTAAATTGACACAATACCTGTTAGCAAAGGTGTCAGCTAGAGGTAACATGCAGAAGCTTGCAGGGAGTTGTAGTCTTGCATGATGTCTACTTTGATGCTAATTAGCATTTTCAAATCTGAGAGTAAATAGAGCCAAATATATTGATAAAAGGCACCTTGTCCTAGAGAGATTTACATGGTTATCAAAATGTCACGCCAGGGTATCCTACAAATTACATTTACGTCATTTAGCAGACGCTCTTATCCATACTGGTCCCCCGTGGGAATCGAACCCACAACCCTGGCGTTGCAAACGCCATGCTCCATCAACTGAGCTACATCCCTGCCGGCCATTCCCTCCCCTACCCTGGACAACGCTAGGCCAATTGTAATAGATGTTTAGTAGCCAACTGCCCATGAGTCTCCCGGTCGCGACAGAGCCTGGATTCGAACCAGGATCTCTAGTGGCACAGCTAGCACTGCGATGCAGTGCCTTAGACCACTGCGCCACTCAGGAGACTACACGAAACACAGCCCTTATTTGAAGTGTTTCTAAAATTCCCTATGGGAAAAATGAATGGTGGAAAAACGATTGGAAGTATTTCCCTGTTTGACCGCTAGGTTGTATGGGTATTATGACACCTCCACTGTGGGTCTCTATAACATAATCGAATCAGCTTGTACCAGGAATTTGACCTGGTGAAATGGTGCTGACACAATAAACAGAATATACAGGCAGAATATATAGACGATAAACAGAATATACATACAGAATATATAGACGATAAACAGAATATACATACAGAATATATAGACGATAAACAGAATATACATACAGAATATATAGACGATAAACAGAATATACATACAGAATATATAGACGATAAACAGAATATACATACAGAATATATAGACGATAAACAGAATATACATACAGAATATATAGACGATAAACAGAATATACAGGCAGAATATATAGACGATAAACAGAATATACATACAGAATATATAGACGATAAACAGAATATACATACAGAATATATAGACGATAAACAGAATATACAGGCAGAATATATAGACGATAAACAGAATATACATACAGAATATATAGACGATAAACAGAATATACATACAGAATATATATACGATAAACAGAATATACATACAGAATATATAGACGATAAACAGAATATACAGGCAGAATATATAGACGATAAACAGAATATACAGGCAGAATATATAGACGATAAACAGAATATACATACAGAATATATAGACGATAAACAGAATATACAGGCAGAATATATAGACGATAAACAGAATATACAGGCAGAATATATAGACGATAAACAGAATATACATACAGAATATATAGACGAATAATTTACACCAAGTACATTTACATGTATCAGGAATGAGCATAAAACTCAAGGTGTAAAGATGAATTATCGTTTATGTAATGAGGTTCACTGGCCACAAGATGGCAGTGTTGCAGTAGAAAAACACAGGTCATGGTAGTCTCGCGTAGCCATCACGTTGTTGTAACGCCTTCTGGTTCTTGACGAGGATATGGTCATGGCCACACTCCACTAGGGTTGGGGTCCACACAACACACAATACAAAACCCATGGAGATCCTATAATTCACTATTCTATATGCTTTCTATGTAGTTCTATTACAAAATCTACCAAACACACCCAGATAAAGTGGGATAAAGTGCCTAAGACTCTTAACAGTGTTGTTCCCTGCTGTGTGTGTGTGTGTGTGCAGGGCATGGGCATGGACCCTGTGTAGTATGGAGGACTAGTGACCAGAGGCCAGTTAACAAGGTCAGGAAACCCCCTCCCATGGTGGTCCTCACTGACACACAAACATACACACACAAACACACACCAGAGGAGGCTTGTGGGATATAAGAGGAAGGGCTCATTGTAATGGCTGGAATGGAATTAATGGAACAGAGTTAAACATTTGGTTTCCATATGTTTGATGTAGGATACAGTTCCATTTATTCCATTCCAGTCTTAACAATGAGCCACTCCTCCTATAGCTCTTCCCACTAGCCTCCTCTGACGCACACACAGCGTTATCAATTTAGCTGTGTGTGTTTCAGGATGGAGCGTTTCTGGTGAGGGACAGTTTCAAGGGCTCTCCTGAGCAGCCCTACACCCTCATGGTGCTGAACCAAGGCAAGGTCTAGAACATCCAGATACGTCACCAAGGCAACACATACCACCTGGGCACCCGCCTCATGAGTAGCGAGGTAAACAAATAGCCTCCTCTCTGCTCCGTCAAGGGATTCCCTCACAAACAAGAATTCAACTTTTTAAAAATAATGATTTTATTGAACAGATAGAGAGAGAGAATGACAGTGGGAAAAGATAGAGGTTGTGTCAAAGAGCATTAGGCGGGATTTGAACCTATACCGAGACTGATGGAGGCAGCATCATTACCAATAGACCAGCCAGGGGAATTCAAGACTGTTCAGCTTAACATACAAATCCAATTAAACATTGATCATCTATCTTTCAGGCACTTTTATCTAATGCGGCTTACAGTTTACAAACAGATCTGGGACGAAGCCGTAGCTGTGCAAGGAGAAACACCACCCACTTGTTGACTTGATGCCTTAACACATCATAAACTAACGAATGGGCCTTTCCATTCTCTGCTGCTGTGTTGCTGATGCAGAGTTTCCCAGGAGTGAAGGAGATGATAGACCACTACACACACACACCTCTGCTGCTCATAGACATGGAGAGAGGAACTGTAGCACAGAGCCAGTGCTGCCTGCTGCACCCTGCACCACTCTGACCATAACCAGCAGCACAGGAGACACAGTGTGTGTGTGTGTGGTAGGGAGATGCACAAGGTAGCTTTTATTGTGTAGTTGCCAATTCACGATTTAAGGTTTATTTTTATGTTATAAAGTTAATGTAATGAAGTTGCATGTCAAGTTAAATGTAGTGAAGTTGTATACATTACACTGCTCTTCATCTGTCATTTTTCAGTTTTGATCATTAAACTCAGAGAACGATTGTGACTGTAAAATAAAATAAATAAATGTATGTATGGACTATTTCCTGTTAACCCTATCCAGTTTTATAACCCACTAACTCCATACTTTCCTGACACATATGCTTTCTCCTCTTCTCTTTATCTTCTCATGCTTCATCTCTCCATCTTCTTCTAACTCCTCCTCCTCTTCTTCCTCCTCCTCTTCTACCTCCTCCTCTTCCTCTTCTTCTACCTCCTCCTCTTCTTCTACCTCTTCTTCTACCTCCTCCTCTTCTTCTACCTCTTCTTCTTCCTCCTGTTCTTCTCCTTTACCTCGCCATCTTATCCTCCTCCTCTTCTTCCTCCTCCTCTTCTACCTCCTCCTCTTCCTTTTCTTCTTCTTCCTCCTCCTCCTCCTCTTCCTCCTCTTCTTCTACCTCCTCCTCTTCTTCTACCTCTTCTTCTTCCTCCTGTTCTTCTCCTTTACCTCGCCATCTTATCCTCCTCCTCCTCCTCTCCTCCCTTACTCCTCAGCCTGAGGTCCAGTCTTGGGCCAGGTCACCCCCTGGTCCATTCTGTTCAGAGAGGCCATCTTTTCTGGGTGGCTGAAGCACACAATCAGGTCACACTGTCTCAGCTGGGTCCGCACTGTGAGGCACAACAGAATAACAAAATCTAATATATCCCTGTACAAACAAAATCCAGTCCAATACGAAAGGAGAGCTGAATGATTTTCTTCTTATAGGAAACAAACAAGAAACCCCATAAGAAAATGAAGAGGGGAAATGTCTATCAGTTCATTATTTATAATAAAATACAGATGTTACGATAATGTTAATCTCTGAGATGAAGATGTCATATTATTGTTGTGTCCCAGGGATATATGTTTAATGTGTCAGTGTCCATCTCTCTCTCTCTCTGATCTAACAAAGCTCCTCATGTTTTCTCTGGCCTGGAGGCTTGGTGAGACAGAGATCTCTGGCTGATAAAAGTGGCATGATTGGAAGAATTACTGCAGCCTGACTGTTGTGTCCCAAATGGCATCCTATTCCCTCTCTACTGCACTACTTTTGACCAGGGTCCATATGTCTCTGGTCAAAAGTATTGCACTATGTAGGGAATAGGGTGCCTTTTGGGACACAGCCTCACTGTTGTAGTGCTGAATGCCCACTAACCGTCTCCCTTGGCAGAGACAAGACACAGCTTCATATCTTCACATCAAATCATCTCATAATGAGCCTGCCTGTAATAGGCTACACACATCTCCCCATATCTAACACATCAACTGGGGGCCTATCCTATCCAAAGGCCATCCATAAACCACATTCTGAGATGTTGAACATCTGAACATCATGGCTGAATTGCACAGCGGTTCGTTGGCTGGCGGGTCGAAATCCTATTTTCGATGTGCAGGAGGAAGATCGCATCACTCGATTTGCATAGTATCTACAAATTAGAACGCTGATTGACTCCCAAATGACACCCTATTCCCATAGTGCACTACTTTTGACCAGAGCCCTACAGACATACGTACATGCCAGTCTGTCCAGACACTCAGACATGGAGTCCAGCCCCTTCAGAATGTGGTCCAGATCAGTAGAGTCACCCTGTTCTGTACTCCTCTCGCTTCTCTCCATCTGAAACACAACAGACAGTCAACTACGGTAGATTACATTCAGTCAGTACAGCTATGTCATGTCAACCTGCATGGCCACTGATTCACATAGAAATCCATACAGTAGCCTGGTATATTCATCTCTCACATTCATTGACATAGGCCTACTACTCTGAACAATTCAAACTGTGAAGTAGAAAGTGTACAGTACCATGACTGCTGGGGGTAGGACTGGGATGTGACTATCAAGATGTAGAATGTCAACACGTGTATGCACATTTTACCAACCGCTTTTGGCATCCCAATAAACAAGCCAAGGGTCAATATTCTCATTTAAGCTTTTTATTTAAAATGTGACCAAACAACATACAAACCACAAATTAATAACAACAATCAGAACAACACCAGAGTGCCTTGAACACCCTGTCCAGAGATGGATCACACACAGTCTATAACATGTACTTAACAACACACAACCACAATCTGTATACAACAGCACCATACAACAGCACCATACAACAGCACCATACAACAGCACCATACAACAGCACCATACAACAGCACCATACAACACCATACAACAGCACCATAAAACAGCACCATACAACACCATACAACAGCACCATACAACAGCACTATACAACAGCCTGCAGTGTGGGGCAGGAGACATCTATTTCTATCATCTATCTCCAGTGGCTTCTGCTTCTGTCAAAGAGAGGCTGCTGCTGCAGATATGGAACTCTAGTCTACATATAACTGCAACAACATTGTAGACAAGCATACAGGGCACAGGCTACTAGCTTTGAATAAAGGTCAGAACATCAGACAATCCTAGTGAATCATGCATCTCTGTTAGTGGGGTGGAGGCGGTATCCATCCACTGGTCTAGGACACTCCTCCATTCCCTTCCCCACCCCCTGGTCCTTTCCCAGCCCCTGTCCCTGGTTTGGCTCCTGTTCCCCAGGGAAGCCACAGATGCCAGCCTTGTAGCGGAGGAACTCTTCTTCCAGCCGCCGTAGGGAGTCCCCCAGATCAGGACTGGTCCGCTGCACCACCATGTCATAGGCCATCCACTTTAGCTGCACTGGGAAACCACAGGGGAGACAAGAGGGACAGAGCTCTCAGTGTCAGAAGTGGGCCGTACTGCGTATGACTTAAAACACAAGGCAGAATTTAGAATGAATTACACACACCCATTAACTTTTCTAAATGGAATATTATAGAGTGAGTAGTAAATGGATAATAAGGTGATAGGAAGTTAGGGTTTATGTCTAACATCTCGATCACACCTACTGTGTCATTGCATTTTGGTACACCAATGGAACACTGCGTTTGCCCTGCAGAGGCTATTGCAGTGCGATCTGTGTGGTGCATACATTGGATTAATCGAATTTATGCGTCAAACTGTATGCGTAGACGGCTTGACAGAATAGTAGCAGAAGGTGAATGTTGAACTTTTGTTGCACACATATCCAGATGATGCTGCACACCATTTTGCGCAAAACAATGTCGATGTGATCGAGCCGTAAGTAAAGACCGGTTTCATTATTATAATTTTTTTGCTACTAACTATTTTCCTTTATTCTTTCTGAAAATAATAGCTATAGCTACCTACACCACCATACAGAAAACCTAGATGTAAATAGATTTGAAAATTAAACAGCCTACAACTTTCAAATGGTAGCGATTACCATAATCAGACAACATACCTGATTGATTTTCCATGTATTCGATCATTCTCTCTAAACCCTTGTTCAACTCCATCATCTCTTTGCTACGATCCTTTTGATGGTCGCCAGATGTAGCCGGAGATTCTGCCATCTAAATGCGCGATATTCATATGAAGATTCGAAACCCAAATGAATACCTTAGCCTACCATAACCAAGCAGAACAAGCACACTGAACATGTTTCATAAACATAGCATACTCATAATGGTTAACAGCTAAGGAGGTATAAGGCAAGGACGTGCTTAAGCTTAAATGTATAAACTTCAAAACTGTTTTGTTTTGATGACTTTGATTGACAGGTGTCCATAGAAGCTAGCTAACGTTAGTTCAAGTTGGCTGGCCAGGCTAACCGTTGCAAAAATGTATCCAAAGAAACAGTGAGCTTGTCAAGCTTGGATAAAATAACCAACTTTAGAGTACTTTAATTACATAGGCACCTGCTTATTTATAAATATTTACGAGTGAACTAAATACTTACGATAAGTTCTAACGTTATCCGAAAGGATCGTTATCTAGCGGCCTCTTCCTCTTCTCTTGGGTTGTTCGTTAGCTAAGAGAAATTGCGCGTGGTGCTTCTCTGTATGTCCTCCCGCACTGAGGAACAAACTTGCTGGCGCGTGCCACGGGAAACAATGTATCTTGTATGGAAGATTGAAACAATGTATTTTGTATGAAAGATTGAAACAATGTATCTTGTATGAAAGATTGAAACAATGTATCTTCTATGGAAGATTGAAACAATGTATCTTCTATGGAAGATTGAAACAATGTATCTTGTATGGAAGATTGAAACAATGTATCTTGTATGGAAGATTGAAACATTGTTGCAAATTCACAAAACTCTTGCTTGATATTTGATACACTGATGTATGCATTGTTACAATTTCATATTTTCGCGCGTCTTCATTCTTGCTGCATAGTGACGTAAATGAGGACTGGGAGGAGGGACATGTTTGTCAAATTAGATACGGTATAGAAACCTGTGTGTATCACATTTTACTGGGTGCTATCCCATTTTTTTCCACATTGGGGCGCCAGGTTGTAACAAAGGAACAAAGTTACAGCTGAACCACTACCCTTTCATTTGACTGAGCAGCCAAAAATACACTTTACAAAGTTATGGGAACACCAGATACATTTGAGGGAGAGAAGAAATACATATTAATTATATTTCCCAACAATGACGGCCTCCAGAATTCGATAGCAATCTAGCCTACTATTTAGGTTCAGAGAGCAGGCATTTGGAAATTGTATAGGCCTATTATCAGCAATCATAAACGTTTCAAGAAATGTATATTTAATTTTAAATTTATTTATTTCCCCTCACAATCCATTAAAATGTAATGTAACGCATACTAAGAGTAAGAGTGTAAATTCCTGTGGAGAGAGAGGGAGCCTGAAGAACTGGTTGACAGACTGAAAAAATGACACTCCTGTCAGAATCACCTGGCTAAACAACCAATCAGGAGAAACGGGTGTTGCCAGGGAAACTGATAAAACAGGTGCAACATTTGACAGTGCTGACATAGAGCGAGGGCAAAGAGTCAACGGGTAACAGGTAGAGAGAGAGACACAGAAAAGTGTCAACAGGTAACAGGTAGAGAGAGTGAGCGACAGACAGAGACAGAAAGAGAGAGAGAGAGCGACCCCGGGGGCACAACTCAGACACTGAAACAGTCATCACCTTCCAAGGACCAGAACAACACAGGTGAGAGAGAGACTAGAGACTAACTGACCATGGCGTCGTTCGAGCCTCAGGGCCAGTCTCCTCCTTGCTGTGGCCCCCAGTTCCCCAGCCTGGGCCAGGAACCTCCAGAACTCAGCATGTACAGTGACTGCTACTACCCTCCTCCATCGCTCCCCAGCCCCCAGCGCACCACCCCCACCTCCTACGACTACAGCACCTCCTCCCCCAACCCTTACCTATGGTTCAACGGATCCGGCATCAACGCCCCATACCTGGCCACCGCCGGGCCTCCAGGTAACCCCGGGCCCCCCTTCGTCCCCCAGCACTACGGGATGCAGAGGCCCTACCTGGGGTCCGGCGGGGCGGGGGGCCCTGGGGGGGAGCTGAGCTGGTTCTCTCTGCCCTCACAGGAAGACCTGATGAAGCTAGTACGCCCGCCCTACTCCTACTCTGCCCTCATCGCCATGGCGATCCACGGCGCCCCGGAGCGGCGGCTGACCTTGAGTCAGATCTACCAGTACGTGGCCGATAACTTCCCCTTCTACAACAAGAGCAAGGCCGGCTGGCAGAACTCTATCAGGCACAACCTGTCACTCAACGACTGCTTTAAGAAGGTCCCCAGAGACGAGGACGACCCTGGTAAGACTGACTACATTATGTGTTTGTTTTATAATAAGCCCACAAAATAACCAATCAATCTAAGGTATGACAATATTTGATAGTTTAATTATTCATTTTGAGTCTAACCTTGGCACCCAGAACAATCTGCTGTTAATCTTTGGTCAAGTCAACAGTGTACTTTTGTTGTGATGTGTCTTTACTTTAGGGAGCCATTGCGTCTTGCCTTTAGAGTGTGGAATAGTCTTGTGATAGGACGGAATGCCTTTAGAGTGTGTAATAGTCTTGTGATAGGACGGCTTGCCTTTAGAGTGTGTAATAGTCTTGTGATAGGACGGAATGCCTTTAGAGTGTGTAATAGTTTTGTGATAGAACTGTAGATGAACTGTGTTTAGTAATGATAGTAGATGATGCAGTCAATAGTCCATGTGTCAACCCCAAACACATTCTAATCTATTCCTACACCCCCCCCTCTCTCTTTTTCCCTCACTCTCTCTCTTCCAGGTAAGGGTAACTACTGGACACTAGACCCAAACTGTGAGAAGATGTTTGACAACGGAAACTTCCGTCGTAAGAGGAAGAGGAAGTCTGATTCGCTGTCTGGAGGAGAGGGGGGGTCAGGGGGACTGGAGTCAGGTGATCCCAACGACCGGGGGAGTCCCCAACCCCCCAGCAACCATGGGATCGACATGTCCCCCACGTCAGAGAGAATCCCCTCCCCTTCCTCCTCAGGACCAGCCCCTTGCCTGAGCAGCTTCCTGTCTGAGATGTCTGGAGTGGCGTCTGTGGGAGCCAATGAAATCGGAGGAGATTCACTGAACCGGGCCCTGCCCATAACCCTTACCCTGGACGGGACCCAGAGGCTTACACAGCCTGGGGGTTTTGGTAGATACTCCCCCACCTCAGGTGCTTCGGAGTGGGCTTCCCAGCTGGCGCCTCCCCCTGGCCTCTCCTCCTCGCCCACCCACTCCTCCCTGGGTTACAGCAGCCCCATCCTCAGCCAGTTCAATGGAAATTTCTACCCTGGCTTGGGCTCAGCAAGCATCCTATACCCACGGGAAGGCACAGAGGTCTGAACAGACTGATAGAGGGAGGGAGAGGGATGGGCAAAAGACAGCTAGACGTCTAAAGACACTAAAGAAAGAAGGAGAGGGAGAAAGAGAGGCACGCTTCTACCT
Organism: Coregonus clupeaformis; assembly: GCF_020615455.1. NCBI lineage: Eukaryota > Metazoa > Chordata > Actinopteri > Salmoniformes > Salmonidae > Coregonus > Coregonus clupeaformis. Next base: position 42,516,487 of record NC_059226.1, read on the forward strand.
AAGACTGAACTGAACCATCTACACACACACACACACACACACAGAGACACACACACACACACACACACACACACACACACACACACACACAGAGTAGTCAGTTAGCGCTGACAGAGCAGGGCTTCGTTGCATGTGACAGCAGGATGAGCAGGGCCTGGTTCCCACGCAAACAGCCGAGTCAGCCATGACACACAAACCTATAATTGCTGACTGTCCTGACGTTTTGTATATATTTGTATTTGTATTTAATGTGAGTATTTTATTGGTTATGTTTGTGTTTGGTTGTGTTAAAACATTTGTTCAACATGTGCCATTGTAGAATATTGATTTGCGATGGATGGCGCAGACCTGGGTTCAAATGCATGTGTATTTGTTATTCTAAAACTTTTTTCTGTGTATTTAAGTATTTTAAAATAAACAGCTCAAAACAGGTATTTTTATTTGAGCATTTGAATGGTTATTTGTCAAAACCAAATAGTTGACCAAATAGAATTTGAAAGTATTTTCAAATATTTATTTCATATACTAATTTCAAATACCTGGGTCAAATGCATGGGAGTGTATTTGAGTCAGTGTATTTGAGTATTTTCAAATACTTTCCAAGTATATTTCCAAATACATTCCAATATTCAACTACTTGTTTTTCAAATAAATTCGATCTGAATACTTGTTTTGAAATGTATTGAAAATTAATTGAAATACCTTAAATAGTATTTGAACCCAGGTCTGGTATGGCTTATACCAACATTGGTCTGATGTTTGTTTTTGATAAGAATAATAAAATACAGAAAAACGTGAAGTGTCATCTTCTTGCTCTTTTTAACAAATAAAAAACAGCCTGCCTGGCTAGTGTTGTAGGGGAGTTATCTGTCGAAACTAATCTTTGTGAAAGATGGTTAACGGTCTCAAACCTTCAGTGAAAAATGACCCTCCTAAAAAACACACAGGTAGGACAGAAACAGTCCTGTCAGAGAAACGATGACCAGTGAACCAGTGAAACCTGCTTGTCAGAGTAACTCGATCCTATGATACGATAAGGATATACTGCTGGGTGGATGGATAGATGATGCCTGGAGGGTTAACTGATTGTTGTGAAGTGGTGAGAATCCCCATACCTCACCCCTCTCTCTTCTCTCTACTCTCACACAATAACTCACCCCCTTTCTCCAAGTCCTGCTGACTGGACAAGACTGGGATTTAGGGAAGGAGATAAGGAAGGGGTTGACTATTGAGGTGAGAGAGGGTTGAGGTACTTTTCCCATGTGTAAGTTGAAGAATAATGTAAGATATAGAGCCTGTTAGCCAGATAAGAGACAACTGTGAAACATCACCCATCAATCCTTGCCCCTTCCCTCCCCTACCTACCTCCATAGTGCTGACTGAAAGTTCAAATCAGCAATCACAGGTAGATGAAAAGATAGTCTTTATTGCAGCAAGGGAATCTGTCTTACACACTAAAACAAGTTTGGTTATTGTGCTACATTGGCACATATTTTGTACATTACCATCTCCCTGATATGAACAGGTTAGAGCCACTGGGAATTTTTTCAATGATAAAAGGACAAGACATTGACTACAAAAGAACGTAATATCAGTTGTACAATTGCAGTTGAGGATTTGGACATTTATGTCTGAAAATATTTGAGTAGATGTTGTATTACAGTACTTCTACTAAACCAAACACAACCTATACAAAATAAATAGTTAGAAACAGTTGTACATTCAGGAGAAAACTAAATGATCGTTTTGGTTAGTATTAAGTATTTGTATTCAAATAAACCCTTTGGATAAATTTCCATCTCTGGCACGCATAGGCCTTTATTTACCCAGAAACACCGGCAGCATGACTGTAATGTACAGTGTCCACATAGAGAGGAACAGAAACCAGGAAAGAGCTTTAGGACCTCTCCCCCTATCCCCAGCCTTATCCCATCTTACTGCTGCTGTTAGGTTTGTCTTGATGGTTAGTAATTGGCTTCCTGTATTGATTTTATTGTTATCATGTGCATATCAAATCTAATTTAATCTAATCTAATCTAATCTAATCTAATCTAATCTAATCTAATTAAAGCATGAAATCTCTTGGTAGAAGAAATGGGTCTAAAACCAGAGGATTTGTTTTGAGAATCGCTGCCTTGCCAAGCTTTTATGCAAAGAAGAAATCTATAACAAGCAAGACTGTCATCAAGTACAAGCACACACACACACACACACACACACACACACACACACACACACACACACACACACACACACACACACACACACACACACACACACACACACACACACACACACACACACCACACCACACACACACACACAAAAAACACAACAACACACACACACACACACACACACACACACACACACACACACACTGGAATAAAACTCACACACACTGGAATAAAACTCACACACACAGGAATCAAACTCACACACACAGGAATCAAACTCACACACACATGAATCAAACTCACACACACAGGAATCAAACTCACACACACAGGATTCAAACTCACACACACAGGAATCAAACTCACACACACAGGAATCAAACTCACACACACTGGAATCAAACTCACACACACAGGAATCAAACTCACACACACAGGAATCAAACTCACACACACAGGAATCAAACTCACACACACTGGAATCAAACTCACACACACAGGAATCAAACTCACACACACAGGAATTAAACTCACACACACTGGAATCAAACTCACACACAAAGGCCCGCCTCCCTAAACTCTAGGCTACCTGCCTACCCACTAGGGCAGTGAAAGAGTGAAAGTTATATTGTAACACTATTCAAATATCTCACGTTTCAACATGCACATTTCCATCAGAAATTGTCTTCTTGGCTAAATAACTTATTTATCTGGCCAATACAGTTTTTCTGTGTCTTTTTCAAACCCAGTTTTGCCACGTGAGGATGATGGTGCTTGTATCCCAATGGTACCCTATTCCCTACAATGTACACTACTTTTGACCAGAGCCCTATGTGTCTTGGTCAAAAGTAGTGCACTATATAGGAATAGGGTGTCATTTGTAACTAAGCCAGTGTGTAGCCTAAAGTATGATGGTTGTACATCAACACCATCATCCCAGAAACCCTAGACCCACTCCAATTTGCATACCACCCCAACAGATCCAACAGACGACGCAATCTCTGTTGTACTCAACACTGCCCTTTCCCACCTGGACAAAAGGAACACCTACGTGGTAATGCTGTGAATTGACTACAGCTCAGTGTTCAACACCATAGTGCCCTCCAAGCTCATCACTAAGCTACGGACCCTGGGACTAAACACCTCCCTCTGCAACTGGATCCCGGACTTCCTGACGGGCCTTCCCCAGGTGGTAAGGGTAGGCAACAATACATCTGCCACACTGAGGGTGCATGCTTAGTCCCCTCCTGTACTCCATGTTCACCCATGACTGCGTGGCCACGCACAACTCCAACACCATCATTAAGTTTGCCGACGACACAACGGTGGTAGGCCTGATCACCGACAACGATGAGACAGACTATAGGGAGGAGGTCAGAGACCTGGAAGTGTGGTGCCAGGACAACAACCTCTCCCTCAACGTGATCAAGACAAAGGAGATGATCGTGGACTACAGGAAAAGGAGGGCCGAGCACGCCCCCATTCTCATCGACAGGGCTGTAGTGGAGCAGGTTGAGAGCTTCAAGTTCCTTGGTGTCCACATCACCAACAAACTATCATGGTCCAAACACACCAAGACAGTCGTGAAGAGGGCACGACAATGCCTATTCCCTCTCTGAGACTGAAAAGATTTGGCATGGGTCCTCAGATCATCAAAAAGTTATACAGCTGCACCATCGAGATCATCCTGACTGGTTGCATCCCCGCCTGTTACCCCCTTTATATAGCCTCGTTATTGTTATTTTATTGTTGCTCTTTTATTTTTTACTTTAGATTATTTAGTAAATGTTTTTCTTAAAACTGCATTGTTGGTTAAGGGCTTCTAAGTAAGCATTTCACGGTAAGGTGAATACCTGTTGTATTCAGCGAATGTGACAAATACAATTTTATTTTATTTGTATTTGACCCTGCCTAGTCTTGATCCTTTTAGCTCTCTGTCTGCCTGCCTGTCTCTCTGTCTGTCTGTCTGTCTGTCTGTCTGTCTGTCTGTCTGTCTGTCTGTCTGTCTGTCTGTCTGTCTGTGTACATCTGCCAACCACCTGTTTAACTTACAGAACACATACACACACACCTGTTTAAGCATTACAGTGTCTAATAACAAATTGCACCTGATGTCACCGGAGTACACAAACAAAAAATGTATGCACGCATGACTGTAAGTCGCTTTGGATAAAAGCATCTGCTAAATGGCATATTATTATTATTATTATTATAAGGCCAAAAAGATCATCAAGGACATCAACCACCCAAGCCACTGCCTGTTCACCCCACTATCTTCCAGAGGGCGAGGTCAGTACAGGTGCATCAAAGCTGGGACTGAGAGAATGAAAAACAGCTTCTATCTCAAGGCCATCAGACTGTTAAATAGCCATCACTAGCACATTAGAGGCTGCTGCTGTCTATTGAAATCACTGGCCACTAAGAAATGGAACACTAGTCACTTTAATAATGTTTACATATCTTGCACTACTCATCTCATATGTATATACTGTATTCTATTCTATAATATTCTACTGTATCTTAGTCCATGCCGCTCTGTCATTACTTGTCCATATATGTATATATTCTTAAATTCCATTCCTTACTTAGATTTGTGTATATTAGGTATATGCTGTGAAATTGTTAGATATTTTTTAAAATCTTTTTTCAATTTATATATATATATATTATATTTTTTTTTCGGGGGGGTGGATCAGCTTAATATTGCAGATAGATTGTATCTTCTATCAATGTAATTGTCTGCATCACTTCCAATCCCCCATGTTTTTTATATATATACTCCCCTTTATTACTTTTCAACCCCGCCATCCTTTCCCTACTTGGAGTAAATTAGTGAACAACAATGCCCAGGCCTCTACTTCCGATCTATACTTACTATCTACACCTTATGGACAAGGTTAATTTTACAATAATTCTATTATATATATATAATTATTTTATTTTTTTGCTCCTGAACTTCTTCTACTCTCAACCTCTCCGATCATTTTCATGATGTCCATCCGGTTTGCTTCTATATGCCATATCTTTCTAACTGTGCTCTTTCCCAAAAGCTCCCAACATACAACCTATATACTTATTATGGACACAGTATGCTTACATTATTAGCTATCGTTGTTATTACTTGTTGTTATTTGTTATTAGTCCCATCCTTCAACTCTATTCAATAGCTCCCATCTATCTCTTAACACCATCCATATAGGATTTCTATTTGCCATATATATTTCAACCATACTGTGATGTTTTACAAAAGTTCTGAACCTTTCTATTCTCATTGCTTCAACAGATTGTGAATTAAAAATAAACATTTTTGCTAAAAGTATTATTATATTATTGATTGATTGACTATGACTTTTCAGATCACCCAGTAATACTATCTGCAAGGTTAGCTCCAGGTAAATATTGCAATCCTTTAGCCATTCCTGGACCTGTGTCCAAAAACAAGCTACAAATGGACAGAACCAAAACAAATGATCTAATGATTCTGTCTCTTCACAGCTTAATCTGAAGAGCTGGGAAGATTGTATCCCCCATATAAATAACATTCTATTGGTAGCAAGAATTTTTAAAAATAATTTAAATTGAAAGATTACAATTTTTGAATCCGGTGTCGTTTTGCGTGTCAGTTCATAAACACTATGCCATGGGATCGGTACGTCAAAGATCTCTTCCCAACTATTTTGCAATCTATATGGGACGGCTGTCAATCCTTTGGTCCTTAAGTGAAACTGATATACTTTTTTATTTATCACAGTTTTCCTTAACCAATTATGTTCTTTAATGCAAGGCCGACAGACAAGTTCCTTACTTTCTTCCCCTTCCACTTTCCTCTTCCACTTTTGCGGTAAGGCTGCAAATATTTGGTTGTAATTTTGGGTAGAGCAGACATTTCCATATGTTTTTGTTAGCTGCATGTGCGACATAACTCCACCAGTCCTACCGATGATATCATTTATGAAGATTATACCTTTTTTAAACATTCTGTCAAAAAATAAGTTTTTTTGTCAATTAGTATATTTGAATTTAACCACAATATTTGTTGCATTATTTGTTCTGTCGTTTCTGGAGGATTAAATTGAAATTGCAACCAACTTTCTATGGCTTGTTTTAGAAATAGTGATATTTGGGAGATGATTTCCTTTTCAAATAACTGCAAATGAGTTGTTGTAATCTGAATAAAGGGAAAAGGGCCTTTCTTGAACATTGGGTGAGACAATCTTACTAATTTGCTTGAGAACCAGTTCGGGTTTAAGTATAACTTTTGTATGACTGAAGCTTTTAGTGATAGGTCTATTGCTTTAATATTTAATAATTTCTGTCCTCCGAATTCATATTCATTATATAAATATGGCCTTTTAATTTTGTCTGGCTTGCCGTTCCAAATAAAATTGAATATTTTTTTCTCATATAATTTAAAAAACTGTTCGCTAGGCGTAGGCAAGACCATAAGCAAATAGGTAAACTGGGATAATACTAAAGAGTTAATCAGGGTGATTTTTCCACAAATTGACAGGTATTTTCCTTTCCATGGTAGTAAGATCTTATCTATTTTTGCAAACTTTGTATTAAAATTTATTGAAGTGAGATCATTTATTTCCTTTGGGATATGTATTCCAAGTATATCCACATCACCATCAGACCATTTTATTGGTAAACAACATGGTAATGTAAAAATTGTATTTTTTAGTGATCCAATACGTAATATAGTACATTTGTCATAATTTGGTTGTAATCCAGAGAGGTTAGAAAATGTATCTAGATCCTCTATGAGGCTGTGGAGGGATTCTAGTTGTGGATTTAAAAGAAAACATGAATCATCAGCGTACAATGACACCTTTGTTTTTAAGCCCTGTATTTCTAATCCTCTGATATTATTATTGGATCTGATTTTAATAGCTAACATCTCGATGGCCACAATAAATAGATATGCCAATAGTGGACAACCTTGTTTCACTCCTCTTGACAGTTTAACCAACCTTTTTGACCATTATTTACTATTTTACACCTAGGGTTACTATACATGATTTTGACCCATTTTATAAGAGATTCTCCAAAATTGAAATGCTCCAGGCATTTATATATAAACCCCAGTTGAATTTTATCAAATGCCTTTTCGAAGTCTGCTATGAATAGCAGGCCTGGTTTCCCATATTTTCCATAGTGTTCTATTGTTTCCAATACTTGCCTTATATTATCTCCAATGTATCTTCCATGTAAAAAACCTGTCTGATTAGAATGAATAATATCCGACAATACCTTTTTAATTCTATGCGCTATACATTTTGCTAGGATTTTTGCATCACAACACTGAAGTGTAAGGGGCCTCCAATTTTTTTAATGGACTGGATCTTTATATTTTCCACTTGTATCCTGTTTCAGTAATAATGAGATCAGACCTTCTTCTTGAGTGTCAGATAATCTACCATTTACATAGGAGTGGTTAAAACATGCTAATAACGGTCCTCTTAGTATATCAAAAAAGGTTTGGTATACCTCGACTGGTATGCCATCTAACCCTGGAGTTTTCCCAGACTTAAAGTCTTTAATTGCATCCAGAAGTTCCTCCTCTGTAATTTCACCTTCACATGAGTCTTTCTGTGTGGCTGTTAATTTGACATTATCAATAGAAACAAAATCTCTACAATTAGCTTCAGTTAGAGGAGCTGGAGGCGACTGAAAAGAAAACATATGCTTAAAGTACTTTGTTTCTTCCTTCAAAATATAATTTGGTGAATTATGGGTGACTCCGTCAATTGTAACCAGTTTCATTAAGTTCTTTTTGGTAGCATTCCTATGTTGAAGATTAAAAAAGAATTTTGTGCATTTTTCCCCATATTCCATCCAGTTTGCTTTATTTTTATAATATATTACACTTGATCTTTCTTGAATAAGTTTCTCCATTTCTTTTTGTTTTTCCTCTAATTTATTCTGAGCCTCTATGTTACAGTTTTTATTGCCATCTATCTGTTCTGTTAGACTTTCTATTTCCTTTCTTAGTATAAACTATTTTGACCTAAATTGCTTTTGTTTTCGAGATGAGTACTGAATTGCATGGCCTCTAAAGGCACATTTAAAGGTGTCCCATACAATAAGGGGATTCGCTGTACCTATGTTATGTTGGAAAAAGTCAGTTATAAATTCCTTTGTTCTAATTATAAATAAATTATCATCCAATAATTCCAATAAATCCAATTGTTAGATATTACTTGTTAGATATTACTGCACTGTCGGAGCTAGAAGCACAAGCATTTCGCTACACCCGCAATAACATCTGCTAAACACGTGTGTGTGTGTGACAAATAACATTTGATTTTATTTGATTTTATTTGAAATGGGAGTGGGTGCTTGTTTTAGAATGAAGAGTGTTTAAACAGTAAACCCAGAAGGATTATGATGCCAGTCAAACCTATCAAGAAGTATGTGTGTCTGGAGCAATAGGCAGCGATTGGCAACTATGTAGATAATGGACTGCAGACTGTCTGTCTGTCTGTCTGTCTGTCTGTCTGTCTGTCTGTCTGTCTGTCTGTCTGTGTGTCACTATTCTAAAATGTGAAAGGATTGAGCGAGAGACAGCATCACTTTCAATGTCCTCAGCCCAAACAGAGGACAAACAACACCGAAACAAAACAACACGCACACACGCACACGCACACGCACGTACGTACGCACGCACACACACACACACACACACACACACACACACACACACACACACACACACACACACACGTCTGTGTTTACTAAAACAGTCATGACCTATCGGTGCTGTTTAGTAAACTCAGAAAGAACTGTATTTTAGTTAGGAGAGGACTCACACCCTTCCAATCCACTGTTGTGTGTAAACACACACACACACACACTCCACACACACTCCTGACACACGCACAGGACATTGCTTAAATATCCTTGTAAATATCAAATGTCTTTGTTATTGTACACACGCTACTTCTCTCTCTCTTCCGTTCTCTCTCTCTCTCTCTCTCTCTCCACTGTCTCCTCTGTTCTTTTGATCGATCAATCGTGAGCAATGTATTGACAGCATAATTCAACTTTTGTAAATCAGATGTTTAGCCATAACTACCTGTAGGTAAGATAGTATACTCAACAGGATTCTGAGTGTCAATCATAAATACTATTGAAACAGAAACACACAGACATGCTATTTTCCTATTCACAGCTGTTGCTATAAATGTCAGACCCATATGCTATCTAGCCTATGTTTTCTGGTAAAAAACGAAGGTCAGAGCTATGTTCCCATTCCAGCACCATCTCTGGATCGCCTTACTCCAAGTCAGAGATTCCCAAAAAATCCCAACAGACAAATCCCAATATTCCATATCCCGATTCCCACATGAAAAACCTCTATCTGAATAAACTAGATCACTGAATGGAAAACAAAACCATCCTCCTCTATATCTGCTGTCCATCTGCTGTCCTGGGCTTCAGACTGCTGTGAGTGATCTGACCCACCGTTCTCTCTCCCTGGGCTTCAGACTGCTATGAATGATCTGACCCACCGTTCTCTCTCCCTGGGCTTCAGACTGCTATGAATGATCTGACCCACCGTTCTCTCTCCCTGGGCTTCAGACTGCTGTGAATGATCTGACCCACCGTTTTCTCTCCCTGGGCTTCAGACTGCTGTGAATGATCTGACCCACCATTCTCTCTCCCTGGGATTCAGACTGCTGTGAATGATCTGACCCACCGTTCTCTCTCCCTGGGCTTCAGACTGCTGTGAATGATCTGACCCACCATTCTCTCTCCCTGGGATTCAGACTGCTGTGAATGATCTGACCCACCGTTCTCTCTCCCTGGGCTTCAGACTGCTATGAATGATCTGACCCACCGTTCTCTCTCCCTGGGCTTCAGACTGCTGTGAATGATCTGACCCACCGTTTTCTCTCCCTGGGCTTCAGACTGCTATGAATGATCTGACCCACCATTCTCTCTCCCTGGGATTCAGACTGCTGTGAATGATCTGACCCACCGTTCTCTCTCCCTGGGCTTCAGACTGCTGTGAATGATCTGACCCACCGTTCTCCCTCCCTGGGCTTCAGACTGCTGTCAATGATCTGACCCACTGTTCTCTCTCCCTGGCTTATATACAACATCTAGGGGAAAATACAGTTTAAAGACAACAAACACACTGTGAGTGTCTGTGTGTGTGTGTGTGAATCACTCTTATTTCCCCCTAAAATATTTGACATATCAACATGGGGTAAACATGGGGCTGAGAGCAGGGCCTGCTAGATGGAGTGAGAGAGAGAGAGGGAAGTATGGAGAGAGGTAGAGATGGAAACAGTCTGTTGTGCTGGCTGCTGGTTAAGCTTAGACTGGCTGTTTCAATAGCTAAAAGCAGGGTCGGGGTCAATTCCATTTAAATTCCAGTCAATTCAGAAAGTAAACAAAATTCAAATTCCAGATTCTTCTCATTGAAAAGCATTGAAGAGAACTGGAATTACAGTGTACTTCCTGAATTGACCCCAACCCTGGCTAACAGTCAATGTGTTTCAATAGCAAGCATTCAGTCACTTCACTGTGTCTCATTCATTCAGTCGTAATATCAACCAAACAGTCTTTCACCAAACTGTGTACACCAACCATGTATTACCACTCACTCAGTCTACTGGAGAAGAGACTGCAGCAGAAACAGATAGAGACATATGGGCTGTACCTCTGTGTAATAGGAGTGAGGAGTTGTCCAGTTGCCACAAGGTTGGAAATGACTCCCTCTGATGGTGAAAACTATGAACTCTGAGAAAATGTAACTACAGTGTGTGTGTGTGTATGTGTGTGTGTGTGTATATATGCTATAACCCTACTATAACCCTGCTATAACTCTACTATAACCCTACTATAACCCTACTATAACCCTACTATAACTCTACTATAACCCTACTATAACCCTACTATAACCCTACTATAACCCTACTATAACCCTGCTATAACTCTACTATAACCCTACTATAACCCTGCTATAACTCTACTATAACCCTACTATAGTCCTACTATAACTCTACTATAACCCTACTATAACTCTACTATAACCCTACTATAACCCTACTATAACCCTAATATAACCCTGCTATAACTCTACTATAACCCTACTATAGTCCTACTATAACTCTACGATAACCCTACTATAACCCTGCTATAACTCTACTATAACCCTACTATAACCCTAATATAACTCTACTATAACTCTACTATAACTCTACTATAACCCTACTATAACCCTGCTATAACTCTACTATAACCCTACTATAACCCTAATATAACTCTACTATAACTCTACTATAACCCTACTATAACCCTGCTATAACCCTACTATAACCCTGCTATAACCCTGCAATAACCATACTATAACCGTAGTATAACTCTACTATAACCCTACTATAGTCCTACTATAACTCTACGATAACCCTACTATAACCCTGCTATAACTCTACTATAACCCTACTATAACCCTAATATAACTCTACTATAACTCTACTATAACTCTACTATAACCCTACTATAACCCTGCTATAACTCTACTATAACCCTACTATAACCCTGCTATAACCCTGCTATAACCCTACTATAACCCTACTATAACCCTACTATAACCCTACTATAACCCTGCTATAACCCTACTATAACCCTGCTATAACCCTGCAATAACCATACTATAACCGTAGTATAACCCTACTATAACCCTGCTATAACCCTGCTATAACTCTACTATAACCCTACTATAACCCTGCTATAACCCTACTATAACCCTGATATAACCCTGCTATAACCCTACTATAACCCTACTATAACCCTACTATAACCCTGCTATAACCCTACTATAACCCTACTATAACCCTGCTATAACCCTACTATAACCCCGCTATAACTCTACTATAACCCTACTATAACCCTACTATAACCCTGCTATAACTCTACTATAACCCTACTATAACCCTAATATAACTCTACTATAACTCTACTATAACCCTACTATAACCCTGCTATAACTCTACTATAACCCTACTATAACCCTAATATAACTCTACTATAACTCTACTATAACCCTACTATAACCCTGCTATAACCCTGCTATAACTCTACTATAACTCTACTATAACCCTGCTATAACCCTGCTATAACTCTACTATAACCCTACTATAACCCTGCTATAACCCTGCTATAACCCTACTATAACCCTGCTATAACTCTACTATAACCCTACTATAACCCTACTATAACTCTACTATAACCCTACTATAACCCTGCTATAACTCTACTATAACCCTGCTATAACCCTGCTATAACCCTGCTATAACCCTACTATAACTCTACTATAACGCTGCAATAACCATACTATAACCGTAGTATAACCCTGCTATAACCCTGCTTTAACCCTACTATAACCCTGCTATAACCCTATTATAACCCTGCTATAACCCTGCTATAACTCTACTATAACTCTATTTGGGTTCTTTCACATTATCCACTTTAATACATTAAACATTTGTGGGTGTGGTCAGCTGCGCTGGAAGGATGGTCAATTTAATATGATAATGACCTTAATATGAGAACATAATAAGATAATGACTTTAATATGAGAACACACACTATGATAATGACGTTAATATGAGAACATACACTAAGATAATTACTTTAATATGAGAACACACAATATGATAATGACTTTAATATGAGAACACACACTGTGATAATGACTTTAATATGACAACATCCACTAAGATAATGAAGTTAATATGAGAACACACACTATGATAATGACTTTAATATGAGAACATAATAAGAGAATGACGTTAATATGAGAACACACTACGATAATTACTTTAATATGAGAACACACACTATGATAATGACGTTAATATGAGAACACACACTATGATAATGACATTAATATGAGAACACACACTATGATAATGGCGTTAATATGAGAACACACACTATGATAATGAAGTTAATAAGAGAACACACACTATGATGATGGTGTTAATATGAGAACACAAACTATGATAATGACGTTAATATGAGATATGAGAAGTATTTTGTTTTTTTATGCATAATTTTTTACATTATTAGCTCAGAAAGTGTTTTGCATCATTACATACAGCCAGGAAAAACTTTTGGATATCAGAGCGGGGGTAACTCACCAGCATTACGACCAGGAATACGATTTTCCCGAAGCAGATCCTTTGTTTGCTCTCCCCAGGGCAACTGAACTGATTCCAGCGGCTGACCCAAAACATCGCCGGCGGAGGAGAGGCACTCGGAGCGGCCTGCTGGTCCGACTTAGGAGGCGCGCACACCACCCACCGCTTCCAAGTATTCTACTCGCTAATCTTCAATCTTTGGTTAACAAAGTCAACGAACTACGGGCAAGGATTTCTTTCCAGAGAGACATCAAGGCCTGTAACATACTCTGTTTCACGGAAACATGGCTCTCTTGGGATATTCTGTCGAAATCGGTCCAGCCAGATGGGTTCTCAGTTCATCGCGCAGACAGGAATAAATATCTCTCCGGGAAGCAGAAGGGTGGAGGTGTGTGTTTCATGACTAACGACTCATGGTGTAATTGTAGTAACATAGAGGAACTCGAGTCCTTCTGTTCCCCCGACCTAGAATTTCTCACAATCAAATGCCGACCGTATTACCTCCCAAGAGAATTCTCTTCGGTTATAGTCACGGCCGTGTATATCCCCCCTCAAGCCGATACCACGACGGCCCTCAAAGAACTTCACTGGACCTTATGCAAACTGGAAACCATATATCTTGAGGCTGCATTTATTGTAGCCGGGGATTTTAACAAAGCAAATTTGAGGACTAGGCTGCCGAAGTTCTATCAACATATCGACTGTTGTACTCGCGCTGCTAAAATCCTCGACCATTGCTATTCAAACTTCCGGGATGGTTATAAGGCCCTCCCCCGCCATCCTTTCGGCAAATCTGACCACGACTCCATTTTGCTTCTCCCTTCCTATAGGCAGAAACTCAAACAGGAAATACCCGTGCTAAGGACTATTCAACGCTGGTCTGACCAATCAGAATCCACGCTTCAAGATTGTTTTGATCACGCGGACTGGGATATGTTCTGGGTAGCTTCCAAAAATAATTTCGACATATACACTGAAATGGTGACGGAGTTTATCAGGAAGTGTATAGGTGATGTTGTGCCTACTGTGACTATTAAAACCTACCCTAACCAGAAACCGTGGATAGACGGCAGCATTCACGCAGATCTGAAAGCGCGAACCACCGCATTCAACCATGGCAAGGTGACTGGGAATATGGCAGAATACAAACAGTGTAGCTACTCACTCCGCAAGGCAATTAAACTGGCAAAACATCAGTATAGAGACAAAGTGGAGTCGCAATTCAACGGCTCAGACACGAGACGTATGTGGCAGGGTCTACAGACAATCACGGACTATAAAAAGAAAACCAGCCACGTCGCCGACACCGACGTCTCGCTTCCAGACAAGCTAAACACCTTCTTCGCCCGCTTTGAGGATAACACAGTGCCACTGACGAGGCCTACTACCAAGGACTGTGGCCTCTCCTTCTCCATGGCCGACGTGATTAAGACATTTAAGCATGTTAATCCCCGCAAGGCTGCCGGCCCAGACGGCATCCCTAGCCGCGTCCTCAGAGCATGCGCAGACCAGCTGGCTGGTGTGTTCATGGACATTTTCAATCTCTCCCTTTCCCAGTCTGCTGTTCCCACATGCTTCAAGATGGCCACCATTGTTCCTGTACCCACTTCAATTTGCTTACCGCCCCAATAGATCCACAGACGATGCAATTGCCATCACACTGCACACTGCCCTATCCCATCTGGACAAGAGGAATACCTATGGAAGAATGCTGTTCATTGACTATAGCTCAGCATTCAACACCATAGTACCCTCCAAGCTCATCATTAAGCTCGAGGCCCTGGGTCTGAACCCCGCCCTGTGCAACTGGGTCCTGGACTTCCTGACGGGCCGCCCCCAGGTGGTGAAGGTAGGAAACAACATCTCAACTTCGCTGATCCTCAACACTGGGGCCCCACAAGGGTGCGTGCTCAGCCCCCTCCTGTACTCCCTGTCCACCCATGACTGCGTGGCCAAGCACGCCTCCAACTCAATCATCAAGTTTGCAGACGACACAACAGTAGTAGGCTTGATTACCAACAATGATGAGACCGCCTACAGGGAGGAGGTGAGGGCTCTGGGAGTGTGGTGCCAGGAAAATAACCTCTCACTCAACATTAACAAAACAAAGGAGATAATCGTGGACTTCAGGAAACAGCAGAGGGTGCACCCCCCTATCCACATCGACGGGACCGCAGTGGAGAAGGTGGAAAGCTTCAAGTTCCTTGGCGTACACATCACCGACAAACTGAAATGGTCCACCCACGCAGTAGTCACTTTAATAATGTTTACATATCTTGCACTACTCATCTCATATATATATACTGCATTCTATTCTATAATATTATTCTGTGTCTTAGTCCATGCCGCTCTGTCATTGCTTGTCCATGTATATATTCTTAAATCCCATTCCTTACTTTTTTATGTGTATTGGGGTATGTGTTCTGTAATTGTTAGATATTACTGCACTGTCGGAGCTAAAAGCATAAGCATTTCGCTACACCCGCCATAACATCTGCTAAACACGTGTATGTGACAAATACAATTTGATTTGATTTGATTTTAAGTTAATATGAGTACATACACTATGATAATGACGATAATATGAGAACATACACAGAAGAGAAGTCTACAGAACATTGTGTCTCAGTGATCTGACTAGAGAGACTGACAGGTAGCACGTCCGCTTAGTTTCACTGCCATGTAAACTAATATAGCCGTCAAAACTCCATTAAAATGAATGGCTCATTCAAAACCTTTACATGTTGAATTTTTTACATTCAGCAGATGTTGTGTCTACGTCCCAAACGGCACCCTATTCGTTATGGGCTCTCGTCAAAAGTAGTGCACTAAATAGGGAATAGGGTGCCATTTTGGACGCAGCCACAACATCTGCTGAATCTAATCTAAACCACTGGGGGAAGGCTGTAAGAGGAATGAATTGTGTGCGTCATCACTCTGATGCCAGCTGTAACGTTATGCTGTTGACTTAAGGGGAATGAGAGTTGGCATTAGGGTTGAGAATACTGGTGTTACAGCTGATTCTCTCCCCTCTCTCCTGGGCAAACACTCCTGCAAACAACTGGCCCCGGGAATAAGGCACACACACACACACACACACACACACACACACACACACACACACACACACACACACACACTCACACACACTCACACTCACACGTACAGGTTAGTCGAGGTAATTTGTACATGTAGGTTGGGGTAAAGTGACTATGCATAGATAATAAACAGCAAGTAGCAGCAGTGTAAAATCGAAGGGGGGTAGACTGCTGATTAATTGTTCAGCAGTCTTATGGCTTGAGGGTAGACGCTGTTAAAGAGCCTTTTGGACCTAGACTTGGCGCTCTGGTACCGCTTGCCATGCAGTAGCAGAGAGAACAGTGTATGACAGGTGACTGGAGTCTTTGACAATTTTTTGGGCCTTCCTCTGACACCACCTAGTATATAGGTCCTGGACAGCAGGAAGCTTGGCCCCAGTGATGTACTGGGACGTACGCATTACCCTCTGTAGCGCTTTACGGTCGGATGCCGAGCAGTTGCCATACCAGGTGGTGATGCAACTGGTCAGGATGCTCTCGATGGTGTAGCAGTAAAACCTTTTGAGGATCTGGGGACCCATGCCAAATCTTTTCAGTCTCTTCGCGACTGTCTTGGTGTGTTTGGACCATGACAGTTTGTTGGTTATGTGGACACTGTCGTGACGTGACTTGCATTAATGTGATGACTGTTATTTATCAAATTAATTAACTATGTTTAACTGTTACTCGATTAAATTAATCATGTAACAATTAACTCATTTGGAATTTGGGGCACCACGGAAGAAGTTGTTCAACGAGTTACCATCTCCCAAATTAAACTATTAGAACATATATATGTTATATATCAATAACAGTCACTTATTAAATCATTACCTCATCAGTCTCATTCTGAACATCGCATAATCCTTGAACCTGCAAGAACACTAACCTTATTGATGAATCAGCAAGACACAAACTGGCTTAACTATTTATTTACTAACTAACACGCGGTATTGGTTATTGATTACTAAAGTAATACAATGAAAACAGGTCCCTAGTGGACTAACAGCATGCCTGCTGGGTTAGGGGAAGGAGGGGTCAATAGAAAGAGAGTGAAAGGGAGAGACAAAGATATTCAACTTCTTGTTGTTACATTTGGAAACCGTCGCTCATTTGGATAAGAAATGCAATGCATCTTTACGCGTAGCTGTCCTTGATCGTCATCTCTCTGTTGAACCACTTTCTCAAAAAGGGTTTGAGTGTCCTAACCCACTTCGGTGAGACTCGGTTTGTCATGGAATGGAGTTTGTTAGAATAAATACTTCAGATGTACGAACGGATTGTCCTTCACAACTTGTGTCTTTAGTGAAAGTTCTACACAACTTTACATGCCAGCTGCAGACTGGTAATTCTACGGTCTAGTGAGTTTCTTCTTCTTGTGTAGAGAATGAGAGATTGAGAGTTTCAGAGTTTCTCACCATTTCAAATGTGTGGACTAATGTCTCACGTTTCCTGGTCTTAGAATATCAACCATTTGTAACGTTCAGCTCCCGCTGCACGTCGGCTGTTCTTTCTGGTCTAACCATTTTAAGCCATGTAGCCAAAGCTCCACGCTTCCTGGTGTCTGATTCAAAGTTCTAACCATTCTAAACGTGCAGTCGCCACTCTCACATTTTCTGGTCTGAGGTCAGTTTAGTTTATAAAGCTTTTATACCTGGTCTGAGGTCAGTTTAGTTTCTAAAGCTTTTATACCTGGTCTGAGGTCAGTTTAGTTTCTAAAGCTTTTATACTCGGGTGAAAAGGGGGTGTTCCATCACGCCGACACAATGTCTGTGCTCACTTGGGCGTGGTTAGTGACAGGGCAAAGTTCTAATGAGTAAACAATTATCTCATTAGAAGGCTAAAATCACATCGCTATCTTAACCAAAATACTCTCATACTTAATCAAATCAAATCAAATCAAATCAAATTGTATTGGTCACATGCGCCGAATACAACAGGTGCAGACATTACAGTGAAATGCTTACTTACAGGTCAATATACATCATATATTTTATACAACATTTAGATGTAAACTTGACAAGTAGAATATGTACACTTTCCAAGTTACAGTTATTTCTTGATACCATCCTTAATGACATCACAAAATAATAAACAATATGACATGATTATTCTTTAGATCCCCACCAACCATTCCAGACATTTGGATGTCAAGAATAATGTCACAATGTCCAATCTTTTGACGTTAGAGTTTTTAGGCAGCAAGAGTCTCTCTGTAACAAAGACATTTCTTTGGTGGGTACTGAAAGGCAGAGAGAGAAAGTTCCCTCCTGCTTAAATGTACGACCCAGTGTTAAGGTGTCAAGACCGGCACAGCCCCCCTTCCCCTCTTCTGTGGGAGAGAGGGAGTCTGGCTATCTTCAAACATTTGCCAAGCTGATGGGTCCTTTGATCCACTGTCAGCAGAGTCATGACAACACCAAGGAACTTGAAACTCTCGACCCGCTCCACTACAGCCCTGTCGATGTGAATGGGGACGTGTTCGGCTTCCTTTTCCTGTAGTCCACGATCAGCTCCTTTGTCTTGCTCATGTTGAGGGACAGGTTGTTGTCCTAGCAACACACTGCCAGGTCTCTGACCTCCTCCCTATAGGCTGTCTCATCGTTGTCGGTGATCAGGCCTACCACCATTGTGTCATTAGCAAACTTAACGAATTTGGTCAGCAATAAGTACAACATTACAAATCTTTTCAGAGATGTGAGACATTCGACGAGCATCAGAGCCGGTGTAGTAGGATTCAATCTTAGTCCTGTATTGACGCTTTGCGTCTTTGATGGTTCATCTGAGGGCATAGCGGGATTTCTTATAAGCGTCCGGATTAGTGTCCCTTGAAAGCGGCAGCTCTAGCCTTGAGCTCGGTGCGGATTTTGCCTGTAATCCATGGCTTCTGGTTGGGATACAGTGAGGGACAAAAGTATTTGATCCCCTGCTGATTTTGTACGTTTGCCCACTGACAAAGACATGATCAGTCTATAATTTTAATGGTAGGTTTATTTGAACAGTGAGAGACAGAATAACAACAAAAAAATCCAGAAAAACGCATGTCAAAAACATTATGCTTTGGGGGTGTTTTTCTGCTAAGGGGACAGGACAACTTCACCGCATCAAAAGGACAATGGACGGGGCCATTTACCGTCAAATCTTGGGTGAGAACCTCCTTCCTTCAGCCAGGGCATTGAAAATGGGTCGTGGATGGGTATTCCAGCATGACAATGACCCAAAACACACAGCCATGGCAACAAAGGAGTGGCTCAAGAAGAAGCACATGAAGGTCCTGGAGTGGCCTAGCCAGTCTCCAGACTTTAATCCCATAGAAAATCTGTGGAGGGAGCTGAAGGTTCGAGTTGCCAAACGCCAGCCTCAAAACCTTAATGACTTGGAGAAGATCTGCAAAGAGGAGTGGGACAAAATCCCTCCTGAGATGTGTGCAAACCTGGTGGCCAACTACAAGAAACGTCTGACCTCTGTGATTGCCAACAAGGGTTTTGCCACCAAGTACTTAGTCATGTTTTGCAGAGGGGTCAAATACTTATTTCCCTAATTAAAATGCAAATCAATTTATAACATTTTTGACATGCGTTTTTCTGGATTTTTTTGTTGTTATTCTGTCTCTCACTGTTCAAATAAACCTGCCATTAAAATTATAGACTGATCATTTCTTTGTCAGTGTGCAAACGTACAAAATCAGCAGGGGATCAAATACTTTTTTCCCTCACTGTATGTGTGTGTGTTTGGGTCTGCTTGCATGCAAGCGTGTATTAATGTGTACATCTCTCTCTCTCTCTCTCTCTCTCTCTCTCTCTCTCTCTCTCTCTCTCTCTCTCTCTCTCTCTCTCTCTCTCTCTCTCTCTCTCTCTCTCTCTCTCTCTCTTACTCACTTGGTCCTCAGGACTACACAGCCACCATCTTCCTGCGTCAGCGTTGGAAGGACTCCCTGCTGGTGTTCCCAGGTAATGAGAGTGTGAGTGTGGATGGACGACTAGTCTCCCTCCTCTGGATCCCAGACACCTTCATTCCAGACTCCAAATGCTCCTTCTTGCATGACGTCACCGTGGAGAACCGTCTCATATGAATCTTCAGCAACGGGACCGTTCTCCATGCCCTACGGTACGTAGTAGTGTCTTGCGTACTTGTGTGGTTCAATCGCTAGAGCATGGCGCTTGCAATGCCAAGGGTTCTGGGCCGGAATCCTGCTGGGGCCACCCATACGTTAAAAAAAATATGCATGCATGACTGTGATTCGCTTTGGATAAAAGCGTCAGCTTAATGGCATTTATTATTATATTACTGCTGACCAAATATGAACCGTTCACTATGCTTTAGAGCATCTACGGTACGCATTACTGACCAAACATTACTAACACTGTTACTAAGATGAAATCATTATTATATTACTACTGACCAAACATGCACCAGCTTACTACTGTTACTAAGATGAAATCATTGTTATTATGTGTGTTATGTGCTAAATGCTGTTAAATTGCCTTATAAACATTTATAACACATTGTCTATATAGTTATAAAGCATTATGAAACTTTATGATAAATCATGCTGGGATATGTCATGAATACATCAAGCTAAATGGACCGCTTGTGTCTTGTACAGTGCCTTGCAAAAGTATTCATCCCCCTTGGCGTTTTTTCTATTTTGTTGCATTACAACCTGTAATTTAAATTGATTTTTATTTGGATTTCATATAATGGACATACACAAAATAGTCCAAATTGGTGAAGTGGAATGAAAAAATAACTAGTTTCAAAAAATTCCAAAAAATAAATAACGGAAAAGTGGTGCGTGCATATTTATTCACCCCCTTTGCTATGAAGCCCCTAAATAAGATCTGGTGCAAACCCAACACCTCTCATCACTCCGAGAACACCATTTTTTTCTAGTTTTATTAGTCGTATGTACGGGATAGGCATGGCATACATCATCCAATGAAATGCTTACCTGCAGGTTCTTTCTCGACAATGCAAAAACAATAAGAAATAATAAAATATAAGAATACAAACGTAAAAGTAAATGGCTCAGTGGAATAGACATACAAAAACTATCAATCAATAGATACAAAAAATTAATAAAAAACTATGAAAATCTCAAATTTAAATGAATGACAAACCTGTTTTGAACTAACATTTGGTATAAACTCTTTGATAATGAAAATCAACCGCAAAGCATTGTAGGAAATCCTCTCCTCCTCATCTCTCCTACTCCTCTCCTCCTCATCGATCCTCTCCGCTCCCCTCTCCTCTCCTCTCCTCTCCTCTCCTCTCCTCTCCTCTCCTCTCCTCTCCTCTCCTCTCCTCTCCTCTCCTCTCCTCTCCTCTCCTCTCCTCTCTCCTACTCCCTCCTACTCTCAACTCTCCTCTCTTCCTCAGCTTGCCCCTGCAGGGACACTATCACCACACTCTCCCTTGCCTTTACATTGGAACTATGTAGTCCAGGTAGGACCCTCGCCTTCTCCATAGAGCCCCCCCCCCCGTAGAGCTGAAGGAGACCCACAGCCAATCTCCAGAAAGACTACCATGGCATCCTGCCAGTCAAAGTCAGCTTCACACACTGAGGCCCAGGACTGATTGGACTTCACTTCCACTCTCCCAGAGCAGAGACCAGCTCCATCCATGAGCCTCACAGACTCTGAACAGACCACGTTTGCTCCAGTACAACAATCATTATTAACAACCCTAAAACCAATTGAACACACCCCAAGAGTAGACTGAATGCCTGAGCATGTAATAAAAACAACATATCTTTCCCATCTTAACTGGAGAACCTTTATGTACATCAACAGGTTGCCCATAGCCCAGCTGTCTACACACCACCTTTATATCTATCATGTCCAAATCTCCACCACATGTGTCCCTCCATCCTCCTTGGTAAGAGACCTGGACTCCCCCAGAACAGGAGCTGGTCTCATTAACCAGTCTGACTGAGCCGATGACTGGTGGCTGGTCCATCTGAGCCTGGAGATCTGAGGAGAAACAAACCCCCAGGTCTCAGTCCCTGATGACAGGGGAAGAGAATAATAGAACCAGTATACCTCGCTATACCGTATATACCTCCATAGTATATAGGACAGGTTTCACATTTATTGGGCCTTATTGTATAACACAGCCTTTCATGGACTAACACAGGTATATATCACACGGCGGTGTCTCCCTCTGCTGGACGTGCCAGGTCTCGACGGGTCCTCCGGCCAGGAAAAATTGGGGCTGATTGAGGCTGGTGAGTAATCAAGGGGTTGATTGCTCACCAGCCGTACGGGGCCCATAAAGCTGCCAGGAAGGCAGCACAGGGGAGAGGTTGGAGGTAGTGAACGGTTGCTACTGGATAGACGTCCTCATGGTCTGCTAGACCCGATGGGCTCTGTGTTCTACCCCAGAGGAGACAGCATTCCCCGGAGCCCAGAAGATGGTAACCCGGAAGAGGTCTCCTGGAGGAGACCTGTTTCATTTTATTTTTCTTTATTGGTTTAAATAAACACCCTTGAAACTGAGGTATCACACTTGTGTCCGTGTCTGATCTGTGTAAACATTTAGGTCAAACCCACTGGTCTGCCGCAATCAGTATAACACAGGTCTACATGCACTAACACAGGTATATATCAGTATAACACAGGTATATATCAGTATAACACAGGTCTACATGCACTAACACAGGTATATATCAGTATAACACAGGTCTACATGCACTAACACAGGTATATATCAGTATAACATAGGTCGACATGCACTAACACAGGTATATATGTGACCCATTTCAGGAAACTAGGCATATGTTGCAAGTCACTACTACACAGGAGAGCCGTTTGAACGAAAACTTATTTTATATATCAAAATGCAGAAATGCCTTCTTGAACATGTGAATTTTCATGTGCCTTAATAACAAACTTGTATGCCATCTGTAAATATGAATAACATTGTTAAATTAGGAGCCTAGTTGATTTAGCCAAAGAAAAAGACAGCAACCTTCCCGCTAGCCATGATTGGCTGAGATAATTAGTGGGCTGGACAAGCCGAGAGATGAGTTTGGATTGGTCTGCCATATAGCCCACTTCTGTCTATTTGAGCTGGTCAGTATGTGTAGGTTATCTTGTCTAAAGCGGCTTTAAAAAAATGTATTGTGTATTAAAACTGAATAAGTGTTGCTCTCCACTTTCTGGAGGACAAAGTTTTGAAATCAGTGGAATTATAATATAATAATAATAATATAATAATATAATAATATAATAATATAATATAATATAATATGCCATTTAGCAGACGCTTTTATCCAAAGCGACTTACGGTCATGCGTGCATAATTTTTTTGGTGTATGGGTGGTCCCGGGGATCGAACCCACTACCCTGGCGTTACAAGCGCCGTGCTCTACCAGTTGAGCTACAGAGAATTCAAGTATGATAGCTAAGGAGAAAATTCTGGCCTTCGATTGCAAATATGCAGACTGAGTCGAAAAGACAACACACAGAAGGCTGTTGTATAAAACACCTGTCTCCGGGTTACGTCTTCAAACTAAGGGCAACCATGGCATCCGTGACAGAGAGGGAGAAGTGTCCATCCATGTATACGGATAAGATAGTCTAGCTAGCTTCATTTTTAGATATTACACATTTCAATTTAGTCAGAAAGTCATTTTCATTTCA
This sequence comes from Coregonus clupeaformis, assembly GCF_020615455.1. Classification (NCBI taxonomy): domain Eukaryota; kingdom Metazoa; phylum Chordata; class Actinopteri; order Salmoniformes; family Salmonidae; genus Coregonus; species Coregonus clupeaformis. The sequence continues at coordinate 42,540,540 of NC_059226.1, forward strand.
AGTTAAAGTGTACTGTTAGCTAGCTAGCTAACGTTAGCTGGCTGGATAGCTAGCTAACGTTACGTGTATGGTCTGTGTAGTAATATTATTCGTATCTCAGAGACATTTGCATTGCTGGTTATAGCCTAATGTTAGCTAGTTAACATTGAACCTGGTTGGTTAGCTACCTGCAGATTCATACAGGGTAGTAACGTTATGAGTTGGGATTATGGTTCATCATTTAGCTAGCTAGCTACATGTCTAAACAAAAGACTCCACTATGCAAGTACCTATTTCAATAGAATGTTTATGATGTCACTGCAACAACTGTCGATAGACGTAGCTGGTAAATTCACTCTGGTTATCTACTCCGATTTCAGAGCACTCTTGTCTGAGTGTGCCAGAGCGCAGAATAACTGACAAATTTACGAACGCTCAACACCCGTTGAATATGGCCGGTGTCAGTAAACGTTGGCAAAAAAGCGTAATTAAATTGTTGCCAGCAGCACAGTTGCAGTCACCAACGCCTTGGATAACATAAAAACTGCCTAATCAGCTCTGCCAGGACGATTAAAATGGTCAGTAAGCTGTTCTCTCATTTGTGTCTGGAAGTAGCAGGCAAGCTAGCCAACGTTAGCCAGTTACCTTGGGTGCTTGACTGCTGTTGTTAGTGCAGAACGCTCAGATCAACCCTTCTCCTCGGCCAGAGCGCGCTCTGAACGCTCCGAGAGCGAAGCGCTCTGAATTTACAAACTGACAATCTGACAACGCTCTGAGTTTCCGAACGCCCAAAGCACACTCTGGCACTCCAGATTAAATTTACGAACACACCCGTAGTATGAAAAACCAGCCTTTAGTCTTGAAATCTTTGGTTGTTTAGTATATAGCCTCACATGTAAATCCTTAAAGAGATCGGTGAGGCTAAAGCTTAAGAGGGTGTGAACGATGCTGAATGGGCATTGACAAAGAAGAGCTCTCCAGTAGGTACCAAAACATTCAAGAGCCATTTTCTCAAAAGTGAGGTTACAAGTTTATCAACTTTCAAAGCAGTATTACTTTCCCATTGTTCCTCAACTGTAGTGTATGATATACAATTTTCTAGCTCTGAGTCTCTACTTTTATCCAATGTAAAAAACACCATTTCAAATTTTGCTACATAAGTTCGAGGCGGTCGGTCACATTTGGTTGCAGTCATTGCAGCTAAAGGTGGCACAACCAGTTATTGAGTGTAAGGGGGCAATTACTTTATCACATAGGGGAATTGGGTGTTGCATAACTTTGTTAATTAAATAAATAAAATAAATATGTAATTGTTGTGTTATTTGTTCACTCAGGTTCCCTTTATCTAATATTACGTTTTGGTTGAAGATCTGAGAACATTCAGTATAAAAAATATCAAAAAACAGGCAAGTACTTTTTCACCACACTGCATATGTGTCATGACAGTGTTATGACCATGTTATAACAGGTTTTGACAGTATAATGTGTTATGATGCTGGGTGTCAAGTAAAGTGTTACCACAGCCTCCTACCTGTGCTCCAGGACAGGATTATCAGCATCACTGCAGGTATCATATCTGTCTTTAACTGGGACAGGATCATCAGCATCACTGCAGGTATCATATCTGTCTTTAACTGGGGCGCCACTGAGCTGTGTTAGCTTGCTGGCTGAAGAGTTGACTGAAGAGTGCAGTGGACTTGTATATCACCTCTTATATCTACATTGACTGGAGAGTGCAGTGGACTTGTATATCACCTCTTATATCTACATTGACTGGAGAGTTCAGTGGACTTGTATATCACCTCTTATATCTACATTGACTGGAGAGTGCAGTGGACTTGTATATCACCTCTTATATCTACATTGACTGGAGATTTCAGTGGACTTGTATATCACCTCTTATATGTACATTGACTGGAGAGTGCAGTGGACTTGTATATCACCTCTTATATGTACATTGACTGGAGATTTCAGTGGACTTGTATATCACCTCTTATATGTACATTGACTGGAGAGTGCAGTGGACTTGTATATCACCTCTTATAGCTACATTGACTGGAGAGTTCAGTGGACTTGAATATCACCTCTTATATGTACATTGACTGGAGAGTGCAGTGGACTTGTATATCACCTCTTATATCTACATTGACTGGAGAGTGCAGTGGACTTGTATATCACCTCTTATAGCTACATTGACTGGAGAGTGCAGTGGACTTGTATATCACCTCTTATATCTTCTCACGTTCTCATTTCCTCATGCTAATAACACACCTACTGCTCTTACAGCTGATCTGTGATCAGTGTTGGTATCTCACCACAGGAAACAGCTCACCAGTTTACCATAGTTTATTTTAGACCTAGCCTACACGTTAATAATCAAATGAGCAAATCTGCCAATCAGATCTAACCTGGTCAATAAATAATCAGATCAATGCAGAAACAGAGTGCTCCTTTGTCTTTATTTCCGGGATAGTCACCTGTTGAAGTGTCCTGGGGTAAGGAATGTTTTCTGGTCCCAGGTCTGTTTGTGCTGTCTTTCCAACTCCTATTATGGAATTGTTAAAGTAGTTGGTGAGACAGCACCAACAGATCTGGGACCAAGCTACATCAGACGCTCCTTCTGATGCATTTCAATGAACCAGAGTCGCAAATGACAAACAATGCAAATGCAGTTCACTGTGATCTAAATCCTTTATTTCAATCCAGCGTAACGTGGACCTGATCAAGTCCCCAATGGACAGACAGGTGTGCACCCTTCAGCTGGAGAGTTGTGAGTAGCCCACCTGACACACACACACACACACACACACACCCACACACACACACACACACACACACACACACACACACACACACACACACACACACACACACACACACACACACACACACACACACACACACACACACACACACACACACACGGGAGTGTTGGTCCTCTGAGAACATGTATTTATTTATTTATTACAACCCATAAACCATCTCCAAGTAGTAGGAAATAAATCAGTAAAGTGCAAACATCAATCACAAATTAGGGTCTGCTTGTGTTAAAATACATGAATGTATTTTATGAGTTTTATAAATGTTTTTTTAAATGATCAGCGGTGTTAATTCCTGTAAATAAGTATTGGCACCTAGTGTACATTGTTCAGATAATATTTACAGTTCTGTATATTATTAGCACCATTTGGTTAGTCAATGTATTGTTTATAAAGTGGAAAAGGACCATTGTGCAGTGTAAAAATAATCCTATATACAAAACAGTTATGATTTCTGTCTGTACAGATAGAGGTGAGAAGGCATAGCCATGGGAAGATGTTTGGGGGTGCCTGGTGCTGCGATTTTTTCGTTAATCACAAATAAAGATGATTTTAAAAAATCCATTGTTTCTATGTCAAACAGTTTCGTTATATTTCGGTCTTCTGTGATGTATATAAAGTGTAATACTGGGATGCAGACTCAAAATTGAATACATTTGAACTCTATATCTGGCATGGTACAGATCTCTTCTTTTTTTAAGCCCATAACCATGTGTTTGAGGTGTATACTTTTGTTTCAAAGTAGATTTGTTTAAGACTACCGAGAAACACTCTGTGTGACCCTGATTTAGCCCCCTTCAGTAAAAGGTTAAGCCCTTTTTTCGAATAACCCAGAGTCAGTTGAACTCATGTATACCATTTTTATGTCTCTGTGTGTAGTTTGAAGGAAGTTGAAGGTAGGTTCTGGAGCCATTGTTAACTAGCTTTAGTGCAATGACTTGATGTCTACAGGATAAGTTACAGTAGCATGAAGCTAGGAAAGGGCTTAATTGCCAAAATACAGAATTATCCCTTTAAAGCACATCACATACAGTAAATCATTGTGTTTTTTTCCATGTCAATTGTCTTCCATTCCTGTTCTATGGGACATTCTTAAATCTCTCATTGTCCCTTTCTCTGTCGTTTATCAAGGTAATTTAATATTCTTTCTGTACACTGGCTCAATTCCCTCAATACCTGTCCATTTCGTCCATATCTCTACAACAATCTGAACGACACATCCTCTCTCTGACATTTCTCCAAAATTCTCCAATCTTGC
>NC_059226.1:42552095-42559595 GCF_020615455.1 Coregonus clupeaformis
CTGTTGTTCTGTTATTATTCTGTTGTTCTGTTATTATTCTGTTGTTCTGTTATTATTCTGTTATTCTGTTATTATTCTGTTGTTCTGTTATTATTCTGTTGTTCTGTGTTACTCTGTTGTTCTGTTATTATTCTGTTGTTCTGTTATTATTCTGTTGTTCTGTTATTATTCTGTTGTTCTGTGTTACTCTGTTGTTCTGTTATTATTCTATTATTATTCTGTTGTTCTGTTATTATTGTGTTATTATTCTGTTGTTCTGTTATTATTCTGTTGTTCTGTTGTTATTCTGTTGTTCTGTTATTATTCTGTTGTTCTGTTGTTATTCTGTTGTTCTGTTATTATTCTGTTATTATTCTGTTGTTCTGTTGTTATTCTGTTGTTCTGTTATTATTCTGTTATTATTGTGTTGTTCTGTTATTGTTCTGTTGTGTTGTGTTATTCTGTTATTATTGTGTTGTTCTGTAGGCTGTGGGTTCTATTGAGTTTCTACACACAAACACAAGCTGACTCTAGTATAACACACACCTTGTCAAGCGCAGTCTTTCTGGGCATCATGGGAGAAGTGGACTCTTCTGGTCCTTTTCCCTGACTCACTTTACGGACCACCTGAGAGCGTGCGCGCACACACACACACACACACACACACACACACACACACACACACACACACACACACACACACATGGATGAGGAAAGGGAAAGGAAAAGTGTGTGTGTGACAGAATGTGTTTGTGTGTGCATAGGTACATGTGTGTGTGTATTGTCCTCACTCTGAGCCACCTGTGTGCCTGCTCCCTGCTCTGCACAGCAAGGACCAGAGCCTCTCCGCTGGGTGGAGTGAACCTCAGCTCATGTCTCTTCCTGCGTTCGTCTTTAGGGGCGTAGGTCACAGTGCACTGGGGCAGGGGCAGGTCAACATACGGGGACACGTCCTTAGAGCTCTTATAGCACTGGAGGAGAGAACACAGGGGTTAAGGAGTGTATGTGTGTGTGTGTGTGTGTTTGTGTTTGTGTGTGTGTGTGTGCCTGTGTCTGTGTCTGCATGTGTGTGTACCTGTAGCCTGTTATCCCGTATGACAGTCAGTTGCTTGGCCCACTGTCCGAAGCGTTTCTTTCGCAGCAGGAAGGCACAGATCCTACAGTCCCTGGCAGGGAGCATGGAGCTCTCATCACTAGGCCACTGGTGGGTCAGTGTGGACCCTGGCCCTGATCCCTTTTCCTCTTCATCCTCCTCATAGGACTCATAGGAACTACTCAGGGCATCAGAGTCATTGTCTGGGGGGAGATAGACCAAGAAACTACAGTTAGACTGAGACCAATCAGAAAAACTACAGTTAAACTGAGACCAATAAACTACAGTTAGACTGAGACCAAGAAACTGCAGTTAGACTGAGACCAAGAAAATGCAGTTAGACTGAGACCAATCAGAAGAAACCACAGTTAGACTGAGACCAAGACACTACAGTCAAACTGAGACCAATCAGAAGAAAATACAGTTTGACTGAGACCAATCAGTAGAAACTACAGTTAGACTGAGACCAATCAGAATGAACTACAGTTAAACTGTGTCAGCTTCCTGCTTCTCCTGTTTGTCTCCTGGCCTCTAGAGGTCAGCTGTGTTCCCCTCTGCCTTAGTTCTTCCTCATGTGTCCTAATTAGCTTATCCATGTCACCTGTGCCTTGTTTCCCCTTGTGTATTTTAGCTGTGTGTTTTCCCCTTGTTTCTCACTTGGTTATTGCGTCCTGACTGTGTGTCTCCTGCTTTGTCTCACCGTGTCTGTCCTAGTAAGTTTTTGAAGTTATCTTTAGTTTGTTTTTTCTCCCTCGTGGGAGTTGTTTTGTTTTGCCTCCTGTTTTGGATCATTAAATCTACTTACCTGGAGTATTGCCTTGGGTGTTTCATTTGGGTCCTACAACATCTCCTCTGTGGCTTAGGGGTAGTACCCCCAGCTCTACACTTCTGAGACCGGAGTTCTAACCCGAATTGTGACAGAATAACCAAGTCAATCATGGACCCAGAAACACTCCGTTCCCAGGACCTGTTGGCGGTGATCATTCGACATGAGGCTTCTTTCCAGCGCCATGAAGCCGTTCTCAGCCGACAAGAGGAGCTGATGGCTAGACATTCTCAACTCCTGGCCGAAATGATGAGTTCCCTTCACCAGCTCTTTGAACGCCTCCTTGGTCCTCCCCCCTTCCCCCGGTCACCTCCCAGTGACGACAGGCCTTCTCGGTTGGCGGAGCCCCGACTACCACCTCCCAAGCCCTTTTCTGGGGATCCAAGCTCTTGCCAGGGTTTCCCTCACCCAATGCTCCCTCACCTTCGAGCTCCAACCCTCAAGTTTTCCCACAGACCGTTCCAAGATTGCCTACCTCATTACCCTTCTTTCAGACAAGGCGCTCGCCTGGGCCTCTGCGGTGTGGCAGTCCCAGGAGGCCTGTTGTGACTCCCACGCTGCATTTGTAGAAGAGTTCAAGCGGGTGTTCGATCATCCTGTCAGTGGGCGGGAGGCTTCCAAGCGCCTACTGTCTCTCCGTCAGGGCCCCCGAAGCACGGCAGATTTTGCCATTGAGTTCCGAACCATAGCAGCAAGGAGCGGATGGAATGATGAAGCGCTGAGGGTCTGCTTTCAGGGAGGGTTATCTGAGCCCCTTCAAGATGAGTTAGCCACCCGTGAACCAGCTGAAGATCTCGAGTCCCTCATAGCCTTGGCCATCCGCCTGGACAATCGTCTAAGAGAGCGGAGAACGGCTCGCCGTCAGGTGTCTCAGTCCCAAGTTCCTCTGAGCAGCTCTGTTTCTCCTGTTTGGACTCCGTCATTCAGAGCTGCCCCGGCTCCTGAACTGCCCCAGGATTCCCGGAGAGCATGCAGTTAGGCCGTTCCAGGCTTTCTTCCAACGAAAGGGAACGTCGCATGAGGGAGCCGTCGGTGCCTCTACTGCGGGGTTGCCGGCCACTTCCGCTCCACTTGCCCCGAGCTTTGGGAAACGCGGTCCCCGCCCAGCTACAGGAGGGTTGTGATGGGGAAAATTAGAGCTCCTCCTACTAACGCGGTCCTAGCTATTCCAGCCACTCTGTCCTGGGAGGGCCACCAGCATCGGGTCCAGGCTATGATCGATTCCGGTGCCGCAGGTGATTTTATGGATGTAACCTTGGCTAAGGAACTTAAGATCCCTACCCAACTACTTCCTCAACCCCAGGCAGTTACAGCCTTAGATGGCAGACCTCTGGAACCAGGAAAGGTTACTGAGGCGACTCAGTCCCTGCGACTTACCATCTCTCAACACCAGCAGGAGGAGACCTTCTATCTCATTGACTCTCCCGAGTATCCTATTATCCTGGGTCACCCTTGGCTATGCAGACATAATCCCCAGATCGACTGGCCTACTGGCACCATTCTTAGCTGGGGTCCCACTTTGCCAACTCACCTGCATGCTTCAGAGTTCCTCAGCCCCTAGTACCCAGTTTCAAGAGTCTGTTGACGTCTCCCGAGTCCCCAGTGTTTACCATCGGTTCAAGGCAGTGTTCAGCAAGGCCCGGGCTACTGCCTTACCGCCTCATCGCACTTATGACTGTGCCATTGATCTACTCCCTGGGTGCTGCCCTCCTAGAGGTCGGATCTTTTCCTTGTCCTCCCCGAGCACGCAGCTATGGACACCTACATTAAGGAGTCCTTGGCAGCCGGCCTCATCTATGCCTCTACTTCCCGGCTGGGGCGGGCTTCTTTTTGTTGAAAAGAAAGACGGGGTCTGAGGCCTTGTATTGATTACCGGGGACTCAACAAGATCACGGTTCGGAATCGATACCCTCTTCCTCTCATGGCCACTGCTTTTGAGCTGCTTCAAGGGGCTTCCATTTTTACTAAGCTGGATCTCCGCAATGCTTACCATCTCGTGCGGATCCGGCCAGGAGACGAATGGAAGACGGCGTTCAACACGCCCACGGGACACTATGAATATCGGGTGATGCCGTTCGGGCTCACCAATGCCCCCGCAGTATTCCAAGCCCTGATTAATGATGTTCTCCGGGATATGCTTAATCTGTTCGTCTTCGTGTACCTGGACGATATCCTCATCTTCTCGAGGTCACTGAAGGAGCATGAGGGGCATGTTAGCCGGGTTCTCCAGAGGCTCCTTGACAATCACCTCTACGTTAAGCCTGAGAAGTGTGAATTTCATGTTTCTCAGACTCAGTTTCTCGGGTTTATTGTCACTCCCGGGCACCTAGAGATGGATCCCAAGAAGGTCAAGGCGGTCCATGATTGGCCCACACCTGCCACGGTCAAGGAGGTTCAACGGTTCATTGGCTTTTCTAACTTCTATCGGAAGTTCATCAAGAATTTCAGCTCGGTGGTAGCCCCCTTGACGACGCTTACCAAGGGAGGAGGGACCAAGATTCACTGGGGTCCGGAAGCAGCAGGGGCCTTCGAGGATCTCAAGCGCCGCTTCACTTCTGCTCCTATTCTGGTGACCCCTGACCCAGAGAGACCTTTCGTGGTGGAGGTGGACGCCTCAGAGGTAGGGGTGGGAGCCGTCCTGTCACAGAGGGGTGCGGATGGGAGATTACACCCTTGTGCCTTCATGTCTCGCCGCCTGTCTGAGGCCGAGCGCAACTACCATGTGGGGGATCTAGAGTTGCTTGCGGTAAAACTGGCCTTGGAAGAGTGGCGCCATTGGCTTGAGGGGGCTCAGCACCCTTTCCAGGTTCTCACAGACCACAAGAACCTGGAATATCTCCAACAGGCTAAGCGGATGAACCCTCGGCAAGCACGATGGTCCCTTTTCTTTAATCGATTCCAGTTCCTCCTGACTTACCGACCTGGCACCAAGAACGTCAAGCCGGATGCTCTGTCTCGAGTCTATTCTCCCGAGGTACAAGAGAAGCCCTTGGCATCGATTATTCCGAGGTCTAGGATCGTCGCACCTCTTCAGTGGGAACTAGAAAGAGGGGTACGAGAAGCTCTTGCCCATGAGCCCGATCCAGGCGGTGGTCCTGCCGGTCGCCTGTACGTTCCTCTCTCGGTTCGGGCCCGCGTCTTGCAGTGGGGTCATGAGTCGCCCTTGACATGCCATCCTGGCAGTGCTCGCACACTGGAGTTCCTCCGACGGCGGTTTTGGTGGCCGTCCATCAAGAAGGACGTGCAGGTCTATGTTGAGGCCTGCCCTGTGTGCAACCAGGGAAAGTCGACACGCCAGCGACCCCAGGGACTGCTCCATCCCTTACCTGTTCCTCGAAGGCCATGGTCACACCTTTCTCTGGACTTTGTTACGGGACTTCCTCTATCCCAGGGCAACACCGTCATCCTTGTGGTGGTAGACCGTTTCTCTAAGGCTGCCCGGTTTATTCCCCTGCCCAAGCTGCCCTCGGCTAAGGAGACTGCTGAGCTCCTCATGAACCATGTCTTCCGGATATTTGGCATTCCCCTGGACGTGGTCTCTGACCGAGGTCCCCAATTCTCGTCCCGGTTTTGGGGGCCTTCTGCAGGCTTATTGGGGCCACAGCCAGCCTATCGTCAGGATTCCATCCAGAGTCTAATGGCCAAACGGAACGGATTAATCAGGATCTGGAGACCACCCTGCGGTGTATGGCGGCCAGTAATCCCACGTCTTGGGCCACCTATATCATTTGGGCTGAATATGCCCACAACACCCTCCAGTCCTCAGCCACCGGATTGTCCCCCTTCGAATGCCAGTTCGGTTACAACCCTCCATTATTTCCAGAGGAAGAGGCGCAAGTTGGTGTTCCCTCGGCCCAGCGCTTTGTCCAACGCTGTAGGCGGACCTGGAAGAAGGCCAGGTGTACCCTCCTTCGGACCTCCCAGAGATACCAAAGTCAGGCTAATCGCCACCGCCGGACGGCCCCTAGTTTCCGAGCTGGTCAGAGAGTTTGGTTGGCCACTAAGAACTTGCCCCTCCGGGTCGAATCCAAGAAGCTTTCCCAGAGATACATCGGCCCTTTCCGCATTGCTAGAAAGGTTAACCCTGTATCGTATCGTTTGGTTCTGCCTCGCTCCCTTAGAGTTAACCCCACTTTCCATGTTTCACTCCTTAAACCTGTCTTGTCTTCTCCTTTTGCCCCCACACAGACCCCCGCCACCTCCCAGGATCATAGACGGCCAGCCAGCCTACACAGTCCGCCGGATACTGGACTCCCGGAGGGTCCAGAACTCTCTGCAGTATCTGGTGGACTGGGAGGGCTACGGGCCAGAGGAGCGCTCCTGGGTTCCAGCCAGGGACATCCTGGACCCAGGGTTGATCCGAGATTTTCGCACCCTGAGGCCAGGGTGTTCTGGAAGGAACGTCAGGAGTCGTTCCTAGAGGAGGGGTCCTGTCAGCTTCCTGCTTCTCCTGTTTGTCTCCTGGCCTCTAGAGGTCAGCTGTGTTCCCCTCTGCCTTAGTTCTTCCTCATGTGTCCTAATTAGCTTATCCATGTCACCTGTGCCTTGTTTCCCCTTGTGTATTTTAGCTGTGTGTTTTCCCCTTGTTTCTCACTTGGTTATTGCGTCCTGACTGTGTGTCTCCTGCTTTGTCTCACCGTGTCTGTCCTAGTAAGTTTTTGAAGTTATCTTTAGTTTGTTTTTCTCCCCTCGTGGAGTTGTTTTGTTTTGCCTCCTGTTTTGGATCATTAAATCTACTTACCTGGAGTATTGCCTTGGGTGTTTCATTTGGGTCCTACAACATCTCCTCTGTGGCTTAGGGGTAGTACCCCCAGCTCTACACTTCTGAGACCGGAGTTCTAACCCGAATTGTGACAAACTGAGACCAAGAAACTATAGTTAGACTGAGACCAAGAAACTGTAGTTAGACTGAGACCAATCAGAAGAAACCACAGTTTGACTGAGACCAATCAGTAGAAACTACAGTTAGACTGAGACCAATCAGAGGAAACTACAGTTAGACTGAGACCAATCAGTAGAAACTACAGTTAGACTGAGACCAATCAGAAGAAACTACAGTTAGAGACTGAGACCAATCATAAGAAACTACAGTTAGACTGAGACCAATCAGAATAAACTACAGTTAGACTGTGTTAAGGGATGAAAATTCTTCAAAATGTCTTTAGGAGTGAAATGTTAACACACTTCTCTCTTTTTGTGTGTGAATTATAGCCCCAAAGTTCACTCTTGATTTTAGAAAAGATACACACACTGTACATCTGCACATGTTTATTACAAAGACCAAAACGTCAATGTCACCCAGAAAATGGAGTTGTAACCACACAGACCAGAAGCTATTTATCTGGTCTTGTTGTGGTACTGTAGGATATTGTTTTCTACTACATTTGACTCACAGGAGTTTTTGCGTTGTCGTCCGTTGATGCAGGTAGGAGGGGAGTTGTTCTCTGCATCCTCATAGTAACCGTCCTCTATGGAGTTAGGAGGGCTGGAGCTACCGCGGGTGGTGATGTACTCTGGCTGCTTGCCAGGGCTGAGAGGTACTGCCTCTTCATAGTAAGCCTCAGGAGGGGGGTTTGTGGGCAGGGGCGGAGGGGTCTCTGAT
>NC_059226.1:42562095-42614595 GCF_020615455.1 Coregonus clupeaformis
AGAGGGACCGAGGGAGAGAGAGAGACAGCGTTACACTTCAGAATTATCTGTTTTGCCTGTCCTGTTCTCAAATCTTTCTTACTGCCATACCTCTCTGTCATCCCCCCCCACCCCTTTATATACAGGGTACAGCTTTTGCTGCACACGGGCCAGCCATGATTCAATTCCAGAGCGGTCATTGTTGTTGAGGGGAACGATTCAATGGTTACTAGGATACAAATACAGTACTTAAATTTCATAGACACACGGAAAAACACACAAACACACAGGAACAGTGAATGTGTAGCTCACCTGTTTTGAGGGTGATGTGTCGTCTCTGTGTGTGTCAACGTGTGTGTCAACGTGTGTATCTGTGTGTGTGTCTGTGTGTGTGTCAACAGTGTGCTTCTGTTTCTGGTCCTCTGTCATGTCTTTCAGCTCCCCCAGGTCACAGTCTGGACAGAGATGTAGAAGACAGTTAAAGAGAATGTTTGGGATTTTACAACTTGAAGTTAGGTGGTTGCTCACCCTGAAAGTAGTTTATGGGACAGGAGAAACTGCTGTAAAATCTTTAATGCCTTGGCTGTTCAAATAAAGTTAGCGTCACTCCAAGGACCAAACTCACCAAAGGTCTCGAAGAGGGATTCCACAAAGCTGGTGCCGTTTCTGTAGACTGACGTGTTCATGTACAAGTAGTCCGGTCCTGTCACTGGGGGAAAGATAGAAACTAAACATATAAACACACTTTTGTGAAGATCTCATATTGTTAGATTTCATCTGTGATGTTTACCTTCTGTCTGTTCCTATCTGTCTATACCTGTCTATACCAGACCTGGGTTCAATTACTATTTGAAATCATTTCAACCATATATCTGTGCTTGAATTAGTTTTCCTGTACAAACCTCCTTCCATCTGGCACTTCGGCAGACTAAAGTAAACAGTAAATTGTATTTGAATCCAGCTCTTGTCTACAGTATACCTCTCCTTCCACTTCAAGTTGTCTGTCTGTCTGTCTGTCTGTCTGTCTGTCTGTCTGTCTGTCTGTCTGTCTGTCTGTCTGTCTGTCTGTCTGTCTGTCTGTCTGTCTGTCTGTCTGTCTGTCTGTCTGTCTCTCAGTAGTCTCCTACCTATTGGCTCTAGTTGTTTCAGCAGGTTCCTAACAGACGTCTTCTTCTCCTCAGTAGGAGAGCTCAGAGTCTCATGGTCCAGCAGCTCCAGCAGAAAGTTGAGCTCCGTCACCAGGACCTCCATCGCTAAGGAAGGGGTCAGAGGTCAGAGGTCAGAGGTTAGAGGTCAGAGGTTAAAGGTCAGGGAGGGAGAGGACAGAGGTCAATCGACCCAGACTAAACAACCACTGGGTGTGTGACAACTCTCTCTTTGTTTCTGTCAACAAACTGTGAGAGTGTGATTTGAAGGAGTCAGGTGCAGGAGGGTAAATCACAGAATACAGAGTTTATTCCGTAGTACGCGGTTACGCTGGATAGCGTCAACAGTCCAGTGCGCAAAACAGGCGCACTGGAACAAATACAGGCACACGGGGAAAATATACCCTGGCAATACAAAGTACAGGTAGCTCCATCGAGCTACACTCATCTCACATGCAACAATCACCCACAAGGACAAGGGGGCAGAGGGAACACTTAAACACATACTACTGAGGGGAATATGAACCAGGTGTGTGTAATTGACAAGACAAGACAAATGGAATGATGAGATATGGAGCGGCAGTGGCTAGAAGGCCGGTGAGACGAACGCCGAAGCCTGCCTGAACAAGGAGGGGAGGCAGCTTCGGAGGAAGTCATGACAGTCTCCCCCCCTTGATGCGCAGCTCCAGCAGCGCGCCGACCCCAGACTCGGGGACGGCCAGGAGGACGCGGAGCAGGGCGAGCCGGATGGCGACGGTGGAAATCCCGCAACAGGGAGGGATCGAGGTTATCCCTCACCGGGACTCAGCACCGTTCCTCCGGACCGTACCCCTCCCACACCACGAGGTACTGAAGGCCCCCCACCCGACGCCTCGAATCCAGGATGGTATGGACGGAGGACGCCGGGGCCCCCTCGATGTCCAGACGAGGCGGAGTGACCTCCCACACCTCAGACTCCTGGAGCGGACCAGCCACCACCGGCCTGAGGAGAGACACATGAATCGAGGGGTTAATACGGTAATCATGGGGGAGTAATAACTTATAGGTAACCTCGTTGATTTTCCTCAGGACTTTGAACGGCCCCACAAACCGTGGGCTCAGCTTCTGGCAGGGCAAGCAGAGGGGCAGATTCCGGGTCGAGAGCCAGACCCGATCACCCGGTACGAAGGATGGGGCCTCACTGCGGTGGCGGTCAGCGTTGGTCTTCTGACGACGTTGAAGGTGGACGTGGGCAGCGTCCCACGTCTCCTCCGTGGGCCGAAACCAGTCATCCACCACAGGAGCCTCAGTCTGGCTCTGGTGCCACGGTGCCAGAACCGGTTGCTAACCTAAAACACATTGGAATGGCGTTAGGTTAGTGGAGGAACCTACCCACATCCTGATTTACCCGTTCCACCTGCCCATTAGACTCGGGGTGGAAACCAGAGGTCAGGCTGACCGAGACCCCCAGACGTTCCATGAACGCCTTCCAGACCTTGGATGTGAACTGGGGACCTCGGTCAGACACTATATCCTCTGGTACCCCGTAGTGCTGGAAGATGTGTGTAAACAGGGCCTCCGCAGTTTGCAGAGGAGGAGGCTGCAGGCCTTGGAAAAGTGGTCCACAACGACCAGGATGGTGGTGTTACCTTGGGAGAGGGGAAGATCAGTCAGGAAAACAACACTCAGGTGAGACCATGGTCGTTGTGGAACTGGTAAAGGTTGTAACTTACCCGCTGGGAGGTGCCTAGGTGCCTTACTCTGGGCGCACACTGAGCAGGAGGAGACATACACCCTCAAGTCCTTAGCCAAGGTAGGCCACCAGTACTTTCCGGTCAGGCAGCGCACTGTACGACCGATACCTGGGTGTCCAGAGGAGGGTGACGTGTGTGCCCAGTAGATCAGACGATCACGGATAAGAGCAGGCACGTACTGCAGCCCAGCTGGACACTGAGGTGGAGATGGCTCTGTGCATAAGATGGCTCTGTGGAGATGGCTCTCCTGCTCTATATCCGCGTCCATCGCCCATACTACCGGCGCCACAATGCAGGAGGCCGGGAGTACGGGGGTGTTGTCTCTGGGCTTCTCCTCTGTGTCATACAGCCTTGACAATGCGTCTGCCTTCACGTTCTTCGTACCCGGGATGTATGATAGTGTAAAATCAAACCGGGTGAAGAATAGGGCCCACCTGGCCTGGCGAGGATTCAGCCTCCTCGCTTTCCGGATGTACTCCAGGTTATGGTGGTCCGTCCAGACGAGGAAAGGGTGTTTCGCCAATGCCTCCACACGGTCAGGGCTCAGACAACAGCCAACAGCTCCCCATCACCAACGTCGTAGTTCTGCTCCACCGGGCTGAGCTTCTTAGAGAAGAAGGCACAGGGGTGGAGCTTGGGTGGCGTGCCCGAGTGTTGAGATAGGACAGCACCTATTCCTACCTCGGACGCATCCACCTCCACTACATACGGTAGTGATGGATCGGGGTGGGTCAGTACCGGGCTGAGGTGAACAGACCCCTCAGGTTACTGAAGGCCCTGTCAGCCTCAGCAGACCAGCGGAGCCGAGACGGCCCACCCTTCAACAGAGATGTAATGGGAGCTGCGACCTTGCCAAAGCCCCGGATAAACCTCAGATAATAATTGGCGAAGCCAAGAAAGCACTGCACCTTCTTAACCGTGGTTGGAGTCGGCCAATTACGCACGGCTGAAATGCGATCTCCCTCCATCTCCACACCTGAGGTGGTAATGCGGTATCGAGGAAGGACACTTCTCTGCCTTGGCATGAAGGTCATTTTCCAACAGTCGGGCCAGCACTTTCCGAACCAGGGACACATGCTCGGCTCGCGTAGCGGAATACACCAGAATGTCATCAATGTAGACCACTACACCGCGACCAAGCATGTCCCGAAACACCTTGTTCACAAAGGACTGGAAGACGGATGGAGCATTTATCAAACCGTAGGGCATCACCAGGTATTCATAATGCCCCGTGGTTGGGCTGAATGCTGTCTTCCACTCATCCCCCTCTCAGACACGCACCAGGTTGTACGCACTCCGGAGATCTAATTTGGTGAAGAAGCGCACCCCATGCATTGACTCGATCACTGAAGGAATGAGGGGGAGAGGATAACTGAATCGTATCGTCTCCTTGTTCAGTGATCGATAATCAATGCAAGGGCGCAGACCGCCGTCTTTCTTCTTCACAAAAAAGAAACTTGAGGAGGCGGGCAAAGTGGAGGGATGTATAAACCCCTAGCCCAGGGACTCGATGACGTATGTTTCCATAGCCTCCGTTTCAGCCTGTGACAGGGGATACACATGACTCCTGGGAGGCACAGCGTCTACCCGGAGGTTTATCGCGCAATCCCCCGCCCGATGAGGTGGTAACTTAGTCGCCTGCGCTTTGGCAAACGTGTGCGCCAAATCTAGGTATTCGGTGGGAATGCGCACGGTGGAGGTACTGTCTGGACTTTCCACTGTGGTTACACCAACGGAAACATCTAGACACCTACCCTGACACTCTCGCAACCACCCCGTGAGAACCCTCTGCGGCAATGAGAAGGTGGGGTTGTGGAGTGCTAACCAAGGGATACCTAATACCACAGGGAAAGCAGGAGACTCAATAATAAAGAAAGTGACTTGCTTGCAATGAGTCTTGTGGGTAATCATGGTGACTGGTGCTGTAACTTCCCTAACAAACCCGGACCCTAATGGTCGACTATCAAGTGCTCTGATGGGGAGTGGATTGGATAGGGGAACCATTAAAATGCCTAGACTGTGTGAGAATGCCCATGTCCATAAAGTTCCCAGCTGCGCCTGAATCGACTAGCGCCTTACACTGGGGAACTACCATGTGATCAGGAAAGTAGATGGGTAGGGTAGAGTGCGCAGCAGAGGGCTCTGAACGAGTGTGGGTGTTCGATACCTGGGGTGATGCGAGAGTGCCCTGCCTGCCGCCTCCAGACCCAAAAGAACGCTGATGACGTCGTGTGGTGTAATGTCCCTTCATGCCACCAGAGTGACACTGGCGCTGTCGTCCTCCGCTCTTTCTGATCGCCGCTCCACCCAGCTCCATCAGCTCGGTATCCGAGTCAGCCGGGGTTGGAACGGGCAGACCCCCTCAAGGATGTCCTCTGGCCGCCAGTAGGTTGTCCAAGCAGATGGCCATGTCCACCAGTTGTGTGAAGGACAACATGGTGTCCCGGCAGGCTAGCTCCCTTCGGACGTCCTCCCGCAGGTTTACATTTTAGTCATTTAGCAGACGCTCTTATCCAGAGCAACTTACAGGAGCAATTAGGGTTAAGTGCCTTGCTCAAGGGCACATCGACAGATTTTTCACCTAGTCAGCTCGGGGATTAGAACCCGCGACCTTTTGGTTTCTGGCACAACGCTCTTAACCACTATGCTACCTGCCGCCCCACCGGAAGTGGTCGATGAGGGCCCGCTCGTGCCACCCGGATCCAGCTGCTAGCTCCGGAACTCCAAGGATAAGTCCTGCGCAGTCCTCGTCCCCTGCCTCAGGTGGACCAGCTGCTCGCCCGCCTCTTGACCCTCGGGCGGGTGATCGAAGACAGCCCGAAAAAGGAAAAGCGAACTCCCCGTAGTTGTCCAACACGGTTCCTCCTTCGTTCCAGACCGCGTTGGCCCACTCCAGGGCTTTCCCTGAGAGGCAGGAGACGAGGCCAGACACCTTCTCCCGCTCCAATGGTGCCGGGCTGATGGAGGAATAATGTAGCTTGAGTTGGAGGAGGAATCCCTGGCAGAGAGCAGCTGTCCTGTCGAACTCCCGTGGTCGGGATATATGGATCCCTCTAGGTGCTGGAGTGTGGGTGGCTGGATCCGGTCGCCCTGCTGGTCTCGACAGATCAGGTTCTCTCCTCTCCAGGCATTGGACGACCTGATGAACCCGATCCATTGCTTCTCCCAAGCTGGCTAGCATCGTTGAATGCTCCTGGACCCATGCCACGACTCCAGGCATGCGCTCCTCTCCCGCTGACTCCATTGCGGGTGGGTGATTCTGTGAGAGTGTGATTTGAAGGAGTCAGGCGCAGGAGGGTAAATCACAGAATACAGAGTTTATTCTGTAGTACATGGTTACGCTGGATAGCGTCAACAGTCCAGTGCGCAAAACAGGCACACAGGGAAAATATACCCGGGCAATACAAAGTACAGGTAGCTCCATCGAGCTACACTCATCTCACATGCAACAATCACCCATAAGGACAAGGGGGCAGAGCGAACACTTAAACACATACTAATGAGGGGAATATGAACCAGGTGTGTGTAATTGACAAGACAAGACAAATGGAATGATGAGATATGGAGCGGCAGCGGCTAGAAGGCCGGTGACGACGAACGCCGAAGCCTGCCCGAACAAGGAGGGGAGGCAGCTTCGGAGGAAGTCGTGACACACACACAGGCACGAACGCATATCCATGCCTCTCTCTCTCACTCTCTCTCTCTGGTCCATCTCTGTCTCCCCTCATCCCTTTTCTCTGCCCTCCAGTCTCTCTGTCTCTCTCAGGGATAGGGGAAACCCAGTACTCCACTTCCATATGTGCAGTACGTAGAAACATAACATCATGGTGTTTTTAAAGCCCAGTCAGCTTTTTAGGAGTATATGATTCACATGTTGATGTGCGAGGTGGGACTAGACCGCTCCCTGTTTACAGAACAGAACGAAAATAAACCTTCTGCTCTGCTAGCAGGTGTATGCTCCTGAGAGCAGGTCTGTGAACTGTGTGTGTGTGTTTGTGTGTTTGTGTGTTTGTGTGTGTATGTGTGTGTGTGTCTGTGTGATTGTGAACCATATAGAGCCAGAACCTACAGACAGTGACCTGGACTAACCATGAGCTCATTGTACAGCCATACCCCAGCACTCTCTCTCTCTCTCTCTGGTCCATCTCTTTCTCTACTTCTCTCTCTCTCTGTCTCCCACTCGTTCATAATCTACCTCATCCTTCTCTCTGCTCTGTCCCCCCTCTCTCTCTCTGGGGTAGGAGAAACCCAGATGTCCATACAAATGGCTGTGAGAAAGAGTGGTCTAGGCCAAGACATCCCACCCTCTCTCCTATGGTCACCTCTCTCCCCCTCTCCTATGGTTACCTCTCTCCCCCTCTCCTATGGTCACCTCTCTCCCCCTCTCCATGGTCACCTCTCTCCCCCTCTCCTATGGTCACCTCTCTCCCCCTCTCCTATGGTCACCTCTCTCCCCCTCTCCTATGGTCACCTCTCTCCCCCTCTCCTCACACACAGTAGAATAAATAGGCTGTGTCTGTGTCTGAATTGATCTCACATGCCAGCTACTCAGACAGTGTGTAAGGATCTCCATGTTTCATTAAGATGGAAGAGAACCGGATGGGTAGAGAAGAAAGCTGTTATACATGCACACACACGCATGCCCAAACACATTCACGCATGCCCACACACAATCTCTGACCAGTTGTTCACTGTAAGGCAGATATAAATTATATATTTGCCTGGCAGTAGGTTGTTAACCTCTATGGGATCGGTGTCCCGTATACGGGACGGTTGAGCTAACATGCGCTAATGTGATTAGCATGACTGTTGTAAGTAACAGCAAACTTTCCAGGACATAGACATGTCTTATATGGGCAGAAAACTTAAATTCTTCTTAATCTAACTGCACTGTCCAATTTACAGTAGCTATTACAGTGCAAAAATACCATGCTATTGTTTGAGTAGAGTGCATAACAACAAAAAACGTATCACGGCAACTGGTTTGATACATTCACCTCTGAAGGTAAATAATGTACTTACATTCAGTAATCTTGCTCTGATTTGTCATCCTAGGGGTCCCAGAGATAAAATGTAGCATAGTTTTTTGTTTGATAAAATCAATTTTTATATTCAAATGTAGGAACTGGGTTCTACAGTTTGAACCCCTGCTGTCTCTGGCTCCACACCCACCCCGCCGGGCCATCTAGATGTGTGAAAGTTAGTGTATAAGCTAAAGATCCATCATGTATGACATTCCTGGGAGTGTGTAAACTTACATTTTGTATTACCATATTATTTTTGTATGTTCTCTATAATTATGTACTTGAAAATGTATCAATTGACCAATTCGGCACATTTGGGCAGACTTGATACAAAATAGTCCAGTATTGCAATGCTTCACTCGATCAATCTGAAATGTTGCACACACACTGCTGCCTCTAGTGGCCAAAATCTAGACTGTGCCTAAACAGCAATATTATATTGTGGCCTTTCTCTTGCATTTCAAAGATGATGAAAAAAATAAATAAATAAAAAAGCATGTTTTTTGGTTTGTATTATCTTTTAACAGATATAATGTGATTTATTCTCCTACATTACTTTGACATTTCCACAAACTTCAAAGTGTTTCCTTTAAAATGGTATCAAGAATATGCATATCCTTGCTTCAGGTTCTGAGCTACAGGCAGTTAGATTTGGGTCATTTTAGGCGGAAATTGAAAAAAAGGGTCCTATCCTTAAGAGGTTAAGCCCATAGGAGGACCCACCTCAGGAAACTATGTCTTCAGTTAGGGAGCAACACTGTTCACACACACGCACGCAAATGACACACACACACACACACACACACACACACACACACACACACACACACACACACACACACACACACACACACACACACACACACACACACACACACACACACACACACACACACACACACACACACACACACACACACACACACACACACACACACACACACACACACACCCATGGCCGGTCAGTTCTCTCTGGTTGTCATTGGTGATTATATCCATGATTACTCTCTCTGTGTTCCAAATGGCACGATATCCCTTATGCAGTGCGCTACTTTTGAACAGAGTCCTATGTGCCCTGGTAAAAAGTAGTGCAGTAAGGAAATAGAGAGCCATTTGGGACGCAACCTGGGAGTACTCAGACTAAACTCACTATCAGACATGTTAACTACACGCCAGCACTCAGACTAAACTCACTATCAGACATGTTAACTACACGCCAGCACTCAGACTAAACTCACTATCAGACATGTTAACTACACGCCAGCACTCAGACTAAACTCACTATCAGACATGTTAACTACACGCCAGCACTCAGACTAAACTCACTATCAGACATGTTAACTACACGCCAGCACTCAGACTAAACTCACTATCAGACATGTTAACTACACGCCAGCACTCAGACTAAACTCACTATCAGACATGTTAACTACACGCCAGCACTCAGACTAAACTCACTATCAGACATGTTAACTACACGCCAGCACTCAGACTAAACTCACTATCAGACATGTTAACTACACGCCAGCACTCAGACTAAACTCACTATCAGACATGTTAACTACACGCCAGCACTCAGACTAAACTCACTATCAGACATGTTAACTACACGCCAGCACTCAGACTAAACTCACTATCAGACATGTTAACTACACG
Source organism: Coregonus clupeaformis (assembly GCF_020615455.1). NCBI lineage: Eukaryota > Metazoa > Chordata > Actinopteri > Salmoniformes > Salmonidae > Coregonus > Coregonus clupeaformis. The sequence continues at coordinate 42,571,633 of NC_059226.1, forward strand.
CCAGCACTCAGACTAAACTCACTATCAGACATGTTAACTACACGCCAGCACTCAGACTAAACTCACTATCAGACATGTTAACTACACGCCAGCACTCAGACTAAACTCACTATCAGACATGTTAACTACACGCCAGCACTCAGACTAAACTCACTATCAGACATGTTAACTACACGCCAGCACTCAGACTAAACTCACTATCAGACATGTTAACTACACGCCAGCACTCAGACTAAACTCACTATCAGACATGTTAACTACACGCCAGCACTCAGACTAAACTCACTATCAGACATGTTAACTACACGCCAGCACTCAGACTAAACTCACTATCAGACATGTTAACTACACGCCAGCACTCAGACTAAACTCACTATCAGACATGTTAACTACACGCCAGCACTCAGACTAAACTCACTATCAGACATGTTAACTACACGCCAGCACTCAGACTAAACTCACTATCAGACATGTTAACTACACGCCAGCACTCAGACTAAACTCACTATCAGACATGTTAACTACACGCCAGCACTCAGACTAAACTCACTATCAGACATGTTAACTACACGCCAGCACTCAGACTAAACTCACTATCAGACATGTTAACTACACGCCAGCACTCAGACTAAACTCACTATCAGACATGTTAACTACACGCCAGCACTCAGACTAAACTCACTATCAGACATGTTAACTACACGCCAGCACTCAGACTAAACTCACTATCAGACATGTTAACTACACGCCAGCACTCAGACTAAACTCACTATCAGACATGTTAACTACACGCCAGCACTCAGACTAAACTCACTATCAGACATGTTAACTACACGCCAGCACTCAGACTAAACTCACTATCAGACATGTTAACTACACGCCAGCACTCAGACTAAACTCACTATCAGACATGTTAACTACACGCCAGCACTCAGACTAAACTCACTATCAGACATGTTAACTACACGCCAGCACTCAGACTAAACTCACTATCAGACATGTTAACTACACGCCAGCACTCAGACTAAACTCACTATCAGACATGTTAACTACACGCCAGCACTCAGACTAAACTCACTATCAGACATGTTAACTACACGCCAGCACTCAGACTAAACTCACTATCAGACATGTTAACTACACGCCAGCACTCAGACTAAACTCACTATCAGACATGTTAACTACACGCCAGCACTCAGACTAAACTCACTATCAGACATGTTAACTACACGCCAGCACTCAGACTAAACTCACTATCAGACATGTTAACTACACGCCAGCACTCAGACTAAACTCACTATCAGACGTGTTAACTACACGCCAGCACTCAGACTAAACTCACTATCAGACGTGTTAACTACACGCCAGCACTCAGACTAAACTCACTATCAGACGTGTTAACTACACGCCCAGCACTCAGACTAAACTCACTATCAGACATGTTAACTACACGCCAGCACTCAGACTAAACTCACTATCAGACATGTTAACTACACGCCAGCACTCAGACTAAACTCACTATCAGACGTGTTAACTACACGCCAGCACTCAGACTAAACTCACTATCAGACGTGTTAACTACACGCCAGCACTCAGACTAAACTCACTATCAGACGTGTTAACTACACGCCAGCACTCAGACTAAACTCACTATCAGACGTGTTAACTACACGCCAGCACTCAGACTAAACTCACTATCAGACATGTTAACTACACGCCAGCACTCAGACTAAACTCACTATCAGACATGTTAACTACACGCCAGCACTCAGACTAAACTCACTATCAGACATGTTAACTACACGCCAGCACTCAGACTAAACTCACTATCAGACATGTTAACTACACGCCAGCACTCAGACTAAACTCACTATCAGACATGTTAACTACACGCCAGCATTCAGTCACACACATAGCAGACATGTTAACTACACGCCAGCATTCAGTCACACACATAGCAGACATGTTAACTACACACCAGCATTCAGTCACACACATAGCAGACATGTTAACTACACGCCAGCATTCAGTCACACACATAGCAGACATGTTAACTATACGCCAGCATTCAGTCACACACATAGCAGACATGTTAACTACACGCCAGCATTCAGTCACACACATAGCAGACATGTTAACTACACACCAGCATTCAGTCACACACATAGCAGACATGTTAACTACACGCCAGCATTCAGTCACACACATAGCAGACATGTTAACTACACGCCAGCATTTAGTCACACACATAGCAGACATGTTAACTACACGCCAGCATTCAGTCACACACATAGCAGACATGTTAACTACACGCCAGCATTCAGTCACACACATAGCAGACATGTTAACTACACGCCAGCATTCAGTCACACACATAGCAGACATGTTAACTACACGCCAGCATTCAGTCACACACATAGCAGACATGTTAACTACACGCCAGCATTCAGTCACACACATAGCAGACATGTTAACTACACGCCAGCATTCAGTCACACACATAGCAGACATGTTAACTACACACCAGCATTCAGTCACAAACATAGCAGACATGTTAACTACACGCCAGCATTCAGTCACACACATAGCAGACATGTTAACTATACGCCAGCATTCAGTCACACACATAGCAGACATGTTAACTACACGCCAGCATTCAGTCACACACATAGCAGACATGTTAACTACACGCCAGCATTCAGTCACACACATAGCAGACATGTTAACTACACACCAGCATTCAGTCACACACATAGCAGACATGTTAACTATACGCCAGCATTCAGTCACACACATAGCAGACATGTTAACTATACGCCAGCATTCAGTCACACACATAGCAGACATGTTAACTACACGCCAGCATTCAGTCACACACATAGCAGACATGTTAACTACACGCCAGCATTCAGTCACACACATAGCAGACATGTTAACTACACACCAGCATTCAGTCACAAACATAGCAGACATGTTAACTACACGCCAGCATTCAGTCACACACATAGCAGACATGTTAACTACACACCAGCATTCAGTCACAAACATAGCAGACATGTTAACTATACGCCAGCATTCAGTCACACACATAGCAGACATGTTAACTACACACCAGCATTCAGTCACACTCATGGCAGACATGTTAACTACACACCAGCATTCAGTCACACTCATGGCAGACATGTTAACTACATGCCAGCATTCAGTCACACACATAGAATACATGTTAACTACACCCCAGTATTCAGTCACACACATGGCAGACATGTTAACTACATGCCCGCATTCAGTCTTCCACATAGCAGACTTGTTAACTACACGCCAGCATTCAGTCACACACATAGCAGACATGTTAAATACACGCCAGCATTCAGTCACACACATAGCAGACATGTTAACTACATGGCAGCATTCAGTCTTCCACCTCAGATTTTGAATGAATAACAGTTGATCAGCAGTGAAAATGATTGAGTTCCTGAACCAGGGGGCCTCAGTAGCGAAACAGATTAAGTTCCTGAACCAGGGGGCCTCAGTAGCGAAACAGATTAAGTTCCTGAACCAGGGGGCCTCAGCAGTGAAACAGATTAAGTTCCTGAACCAGGGGGCCTCAGCAGTGAAACACATTGAGTTCCTGAACCAGGGGTTCTCAGCAGTGAAACATATTGAGTTCCTGAACCAGGGGGCCTCAGCAGTGAAACACATTGAGTTCCTGAACCAGGGTGCCTCAGGAGTGAAACACATTGAGTTCCTGAACCAGGGGGCCTCAGCAGTGAAACACATTGAGTTCCTGAACCAGGGGGCCTCAGCAGTGAAACACATTGAGTTCCTGAACTAGGGGTTCTCAGCAGTGAAACATATTGAGTTCCTGAACCAGGGGGCCTCAGCAGTGAAACACATTGAGTTCCTGAACCAGGGGGCCTCAGCAGTGAAACACATTGAGTTCCTGAACCAGGGGTTCTCAGCAGTGAAACACACGGAGTTCATGAACCAGGGGGCCTCAGCAGTGAAACAAATTGAGTTCCTGAACCAGGGGTTCTCAGCAGTGAAACACATTGAGTTCCTGAACCAGGGGGCCTCAGCAGTGAAACACATTGAGTTCCTGAACCAGGGGTTCTCAGCAGTGAAACACATTGAGTTCCTGAACCAGGGGTTCTCAGCAGTGAAACACATTGAGTTCCTGAACCAGGGGGCCTCAGCAGTGAAACACATTGAGTTCCTGAACCAGGGGTTCTCAGCAGTGAAACACATTGAGTTCCTGAACCAGGGGTTCTCAGCAGTGAAACACAAATTCACTTTTTGTTATTTATACACCTCCTACTAGATACACACACTTCCTCACTCCTTTCAGCTGCAGGGCACTCCCACCAGCGTGTGTGTGTGTGTGTGTGTGTGTGTGTGTGTGTTAGTCACTGAAACAGGACTTGTTCACATGCAGTCTTCTACCAAACAAAGAGATTCCTGCCCCAGTCCATGGCCTACAGCTGGCCCTGGCAGGAAACATGGACCAAGTGGGGAGGTAATGTGGTCTAATGGCCTAACTGTGAAAGAGAGGAAGGGAGGGAGGGAGGGAGATAGAGAGAGATAACAGAGGGAGAGAGAGAGGGGGAGGGAGAGGGAGAGGGGGGGGAGGGTAGCAGCATGGTAAAGGCTTTAGCCATGCATTGCTGGACAATACTTCCGAAATACCTTCTCATCAATCTTGCCAAATACCAACACTTTTTGGCAGTATCAAGAAGACTAACAGAGGGAAAAACCCTAACAGTACTAGCCTGAGATGAAAGTCGGGATTACACTTTTGCAATGCCAAGCATGAAGAACACCTCCCTATCTTAAATACTCAATGACCTATGATATTACTACCCCATTATCAATCACATAAACCACCTTGGATGAGCTCTCCACTGCCAGTTGGAGCTTGGTGTGGTCTGTCTGTCTGTCTGTCTGTCTGTCTGTCTGTCTGTCTGTCTGTCTGTCTTTCTGTCTGTCAGTCAGGATAAGGATAGAACCACCATCACCTCAATCTGTTTCCCACCAATCCAAAGCATCCCAATCCCTTAAATGTAGCTGCACCTGTATGTATATATATATGTATGTATGTGTATGTGTGTGTGTGTGTGTGTGTGTGTGTGTGTGTGTGTGTGTGTGTGTGTGTGTGTGTGTGTGTGTCCATGCCAAGACAAACAGGAAGGGAAGAGAGAAGTGTCCATGCTTTCAACTCCAGGGGAAACACACACACACATACACACACACGTTCTGAGCTGATAATGCCACATCAAAACAGGGTGGGGTAAAAACTTTAGCTTTAGAGTTGAGATCAGAACCAGCTGTGCCACTCATAACACAGACTGATCAGTTGTAGAGTTGTAGTAGACTGGTAGTTCTTAGTCTATTTTATGACTTGTGTACTTCTGTTGGAAGAGCAGCATAGTATCCTAAACACAGCCAGAAAGAGAAAGACCTTAATCAGCATTTCAAAGCAGAGACAGAGGCTCAGAGACAGAGGCTCAGAGACAGAGGCTCAGAGACAGAGGCTCAGAGACAGAGGCTCAGAGACAGAGGCTCAGAGACAGAGGCTCAGAGACAGAGGCTCAGAGACAGAGGCTCAGAGACAGAGGCTCAGAGACAGAGGCTCAGAGACAGAGGCTGCGCTCTTTGGCACCCTTTTCCCTATATACTGCACTACACTACTTTTGACCTGGTCCTCTGTAGCTCAGCTGGTAGAGCGCGGCGCTTGTAACGCCAAGATAGTGGGTTCGATCCCCGGGACCACACATACACAAAAAATGTATGCACGCATGACTGTAAGTCGCTTTGGATAAAAGCGTCTGCTAAATGGCATATAAAATATAAAAATATATAAAAATATAAATAGTGTACTATATAAGGAATAGGGTGCCATTTGAGACGTAACTAGTGGGAGGAATGTGTGGCTGAGTTAGCTGAGCTAGCCCACGTAAAAAATCTTCACCATCTCACACTGCTTTGACAAACACGGTTAAAACCAGAAGATACATTCCACACCTTGTTAGAAGTGCAATTCAAGGCAGTGTGTGTGTGTACATGCCAGAGAGAGAGAGAGAGAGAGAGAGAGAGAGAGATAGAGAGATAGATAGATAGATAGATAGATAGATAGATAGATAGATAGATAGATAGATAGATAGATAGATAGATAGATAGATAGATAGAGAAAGGGAGAGAGAGAGAGACAGAAAGAGAACGCTCCACTGATGAGTGGACTAGCAGATGATAGTTTGTTTAACATCGGGTCCCCCTGGTCTTTAAAACAAGCATTAGCAGAGCAGACCGTCAGCTCAGTGAGAACGGTGTTACAGTGAGGAACTAGGAGAAGCCAGCCAACTCAGCACCTGCACTAACATGACTGGCAAACAAATTCATATGATACACACTATGTTTGCGTACCAAATGGCACCCTATTCTCTATATAGTGCACTACTGTAGATATGGGCCCATAGGGTAGTGCACTATATAGGGAACAGGATGCCTTTTGTGGTATAAGCCATGATGTGACCAGGATTCTAATACCCATGAGGCACTCTGTCTTCACACTGCTTTAGTAGAAATAAAAACAAATCATAATCGTGTGTTACTGTACCAAATCTCTTGACAAAGTTTCAGTTTCAGCAGGAAGGAATAGAGAGGATTCTATTTGATTTGTTCCACACTGAACACAGAGGAGGAAGAGACAGCTACAGCGAATCACAATGTTACCCTACTACAGTTTACTAGTCTAATCACAATGTTACCCTACTACAGTTTACTAGTCTAATCACAATGTTACCCTACTACAGTTTACTAGTCTAATCACAATGTTACCCTACTACAGTTTACTAGTCTAATCACAATGTTACCCTACTACAGTTTACTAGTCTAATCACAATGTTACCCTACTACAGTTTACTAGTCTAATCACAATGTTACCCTACTACAGTTTACTAGTCTAATCACAATGTTACCCTACTACAGTTTACTAGTCTAATCACAATGTTACCTTACTACAGTTTACTAGTCTAATCACAATGTTACCTTACTACAGTTTACTAGTCTAATCACAATGTTACCCTACTACAGTTTACTAGTCTAATCACAATGTTACCCTACTACAGTTTACTAGTCTAATCACAATGTTACCCTACTACAGTTTACTAGTCTAATCACAATGTTACCCTACTACAGTTTACTAGTCTAATCACAATGTTACCCTACTACAGTTTACTAGTCTAATCACAATGTTACCCTACTACAGTTTACTAGTCTAATCACAATGTTACCCTACTACAGTTTACTAGTCTGAATGTCTGGTTTGTCTCTGCTACTTTGCCACTTCGCGAGTAAAGACTAAAAAAACACACAGGCACACAGGCACACAGGCTAGCAGGCTAACAAGCTAACAGGCACACAGGCACACAGGCTAGCAGGCTAACAAGCTAACAGGCACACAGGCACACAGGCTAGCAGGCTAACAAGCTAACAGGCACACAGGCACACAGGCTAGCAGGCTAACAGGCACAAAGGCACACAGGCTAGCAGGCTAACAGGCTAGTAAGCTAACAGGCTAACAGGCTAACAGGCTAGCACACTAAAGAAAGCAAACAAACACAAATGTAACATCATACAAAGAACCAAATCTCATAACTGGATCACACATAACTGGGAGAAAAGTAAAAACGTTGAATTTCTTCTCAAATAGTGCACTTTGGCACCTACCATTAGAAGATGAAGAAGATAGGCTCACCATATTCCAATGTTAGGACAAATACATTCTTATTTTTCATTAATCTGAGAAGAAAAAAATATATATATATGTTCCTATGTAGTGGTGAGGTGAGTCTGACTACTGTTGAACCCCAAGGGAATTCACAATCCTACACCCTTTCCTCCCTCCCTGGTGTGTTATCTCTCCTCCCTTTCTCTTTCTCTGTGGGGAGGGGTGATGATGGTTCGTGTATGTGTGCGTTTTGTGTGTGTGTGTTTACACAGCGAGCCTTTCCCAGGAGCTACATGATACCTGGGATACAGCAGGGGGATGACACACACACACCATCATCTCCCCCAGCTAGCTCCAGTTTCATTAATGTCTAACTCACATTCTGCAGTTTAGTCAGCACCTCACCCCTCCTCAACACCCCATCCCTCCCTCTCCTCTCCTATCCCCTCATCACCCCATTCCTCCCCTCCCCTCCTCACCCCATTCCATTCCTCCCCTCCTCACTCCTCCTCACCCCATTCCTCCCCTCCCTCCTCACCCCATTCCATTCCTCCCCTCCTCACTCCTCCTCACCACATTCCTCCCCTCCCCTCCTCACCCCATTCCCTCCATGGAGCACGACCCAACATGATGCACAGTACCTCTTCTCACACACGCACGCACGCACGCACGCACGCACACACACACACACACACACACACACACACACACACACACACACACACACACACACACACACACACACACACACACACACACACACACACACACACACACACACACACACACACACACACACACACACCTGAGTGAGTCTGTTTCACTGCTGCCTCATAGGTAAAGCATTCAGATAAGCTGTCGATATCAGCTCTCTGTATCGTCTTTCCAAGGAGAAAAAGACAATTTTCTCTTTGTCTGTCTTTCAGCCCACTTCTCTCTCAGCCCACTGCTCTCTGAGCCCACTGCTCTCTCAGGCCACTGCTCTCTCAGGCCACTTCTCTCTCAGCCCACTGCTCTCTCAGCCCACTTCTCTCTCAGCCCACTGCTCTCTCAGGCCACTGCTCTCTCAGCCCACTTCTCTCTCAGCCCACTGCTCTCTCAGGCCACTTCTCTCTCAGCCCACAGCTCTCTCAGCCTACTGCTCTCTCAGGCCACTTCTCTCTCAGCCCACAGCTCTCTCAGCCTACTGCTCTCTCAGGCCACTTCTCTCTCAGCCCACAGCTCTCTCAGCCTACTTCTCTCTCAGCCTACTTCTCTCTCAGCCAGCTGCTCTCTCAGCCCACTGCTCTCTCAGCCCACTTCTCTCTCAGCCCACTTCTCTCTCAGCCCACTGCTCTCTCAGCCCACTGCTCTCTCAGCCCACTGCTCTCTCAGCCCGCTGCTCTCTCAGCCCGCTGCTCTCTCAGCCCACTTCTCTCTCAGCCCACTTCTCTCTCAGCCCACTGCTCTCTCAGCCCACTGCTCTCTCAGACCACTGCTCTCTCAGCCCACTTCTCTCTCAGCCCACTGCTCTGTCAGCCCACTTCTCTCTCAGACCACTGCTCTCTCAACCCAGGGGAAGAGGGAAGAGGCGGGAGAGGGGAAGAGGAGAAGAGGGGAAGAGAGGAAGAGAGGAAGAGAGGGGAAGAGGTAAGGGGGGGGGGGAGTTCCATGTCACCCATGCTGCTTTATGATGGATAAAACACGCTGCAGGTCATCATAAAACACACAGAGTAACACACACTCAAAACATGCACAGCTACACACACATGTACGTACGCAAGCATGTGTGCCCACACACTGTACTGCATATTGCAATCTCTCAAACTGCCAATCACTACAATAATGCATACAGGAGTACTCTCTCTCACTCAGGGCTCCACAGTTGTCAAGTTGGCTGGATGTCCTTTGGGTGGTGGACCATTCTTGATACACATGTGAAACTGTTGAGTGTGAAAAACCCAGCAGCGTTGCAGTTCTTGACACAAACCGGTGCGCCTGGCCTGTCACCTACTACCATACCCCATTCAACGGCACTTAAATACTTGTCTTGCCCAGTCACCCTCTGAATGGCACACATACACAATCCATGTCTCAGTTGTCTTAAGGCTTAAAAATCCTTCTTTAACCTGTCTACATCTACACTGATTGAAGTGGATTTAACAAGTGACATCAATAAGGGATCATAGCTTTCACCTGGATTCACCTGGACAGTCTATGTCATGGAAAGAGCAGGTGTTCTTAATGTTTTGTACACTTAGTGTGTGTACAAGGGGAGGCCTCTCCCGGGTCGTATCAATGGCGACGGACAGAGCGAATTATGGTGTGTGTGTACTCCCACTCACCTGTTTAAGCATTAACCCTCTTTGAAGGCTGGCTGAGACACAGTGGGAAGTATAGGACTTTGATATTCACACAGAACACACACAACACGAACACGCATACACACACACAGACACACACATACACATGTACACGTACACAGGCCCCACAATACTTTTCACCGGGTCTCTTTGGTCAAAAGTAGTGCCCTATATGGAGAATAGGGTGCAATTTGGGACGCAGCCAAGGACACACTCCCTTAAAGAAACTCAGAATACATATACAGAATAGCTGCTTCCCCCTCTAATACACAGGCCTGGCCTGCAGACTAGCTGCTTTCCCCTCTGATTCACAGGCCTGCAGACTAGCTGCTTTCCATTCAGCCCATAGAGTGGCATGGAGGAGTTGAGTCAATCGTTTAGCAGACAAAGAGTCCAGTGATCTAAGTGTTATTCAGTATAATAGAGATCTCCTATCTGCCCTCTACCCCCATGATATCAGCACACAGATATGTGGCTGAGTCTAACAGACAGGCTGGCTTCCTATGATGGGGCAGGAACACACACAGACACACTAGAGAAATAGTAGCTGCTTTGTCTGTCCGTGGGTGTTATTAGTCATGTCGAGGTGTGGTTGAATTTGATTGAGTACTGTGCTGGTCAGAGTAACAGGGGGTTCCCCGGAACATTGGAGCTCACTCATGACCTCATAACCCCTGAACCCTGAGCTGACCTTGTATGTATCCCAAACGGCACCCTGTTCCTTTTATAGTGCACTACTTTTGACCTGAGCCCATAGTGCACTATGTAGGGAATAGGGTGCCATTTGGGACACAGCCCTTGTCTCAGTCTGTCAGACGGTTAGGAAGGAAACACCTAGATGCTGATCCAAGGTCCATTTTTTTCCCCCACTCTGATGGTTAAGGATAGGATTTGGTGGTGGTATGCTGATCCTAGATCTGTGCCTAAAAGGGTCAAGTATACCAGTTTGTGTACTGCACAGCTCAGATACTGTACATCTGACTGTACCAAGAGAGAGCTGAGTTGACAACTAACAAGTCACAGCCTATAACTGTCAGGTCCAAAAACCATGCAAATCATTTCACAATGAGCTTGATCACAGGGTGAGAATATGAATGTCAGCATCAGGTTTCATGACAGCAGTGATATTTCACACAACAAGTTGTTGATGCAGATTAATCATGAGAAGTTAACTTCTCTCTCTCTCTCTCTCTCTCTCTCTCTCTCTCTCTCTCTCTCTCTCTCTCTCTCTCTCTCTCTCTCTCTCTCTCTCTCTCTCTCTCTCTCTCTCTCTCTCTCTCTCTCTCTCTCTCTCTCTCTCTCTCTCTCTCTCTCTCACTTCATCCTTCCCTCTCTCTCTCTCCCCCTCTCTCTCTGTCCTCCATCCATCTCTCCATACCTCTCTCTAACCCCCTCTCTCTCCCCTCTTTCTCTCACTCCATCCATCTCTCCCTACCTCTCTCTAAACCTCTATCTCTCCCCCTCTCTCTCTGTCCTCCATCCATCTCTCCATACCTCTCTCTAACCCCCGCTCTCTCCCCTCTTTCTCTCCCTCCATCCATCTCTCCCTACCTCTCTCTGACCCTCTCCCTCTTCCCCCTTCTCTCTCTCTCCCCTCTCTCTCTCTCCCTCCATCCATCTCCCCCTACCTCTCTCTAACCCTCTCTCTCTCCCCTTCTTTCTCTCTGTCCTCCATCCATCTCTCCCTACCTCTCTCTGATATTCTCTCTCTTCCCCCTTCTCTCTCCCCCCGCTCTCTCTCCCTCCATCCATCTCTCCCTACCTATCTCTAACCCTCTCTCTCTCCCCCCTTCTCTCTCTCCCCCTCTCTCTCTCTCCCTCTATCCATCTCTCCCTACCTCTCTCTAACCCTCTCCCTCTCCCCCTCTCTTTCTCTCTTTATCTGCCAATCCATGTATATATTCAGCCCTGGTAACCCAAATCCATGTATATATTCAGCCCTGCTAACCCAAATCCATGTATATATTCAGCCCTGCTAACCCAAATCCATGTATATATTCAGCCCTGCTAACCCAAATCCTTGTATATATTCAGCCCTGCTAACTCAAATAATGTATATATTCAACCCTGCTAACCCAAATCCATGTATATATTCAACTCTGCTAACCCAAATAGATGTATATATTCAGCCCTGCTAACCCAAATCCATGTATATATTCAGCCCTGCTAAGCCAAATCCATGTTTATATTCAGCCCTGCTAACCCAAATCCATGTATATATTCAATCTTGCTAACCCAAATCCATGTACATATTCAACCCTGCTAACCCAAATCCATGTATATATTCAACCCTGCTAACCCAAATCCATGTATATATTCAGCCCTGCTCTCTAACCCTCTCTCTCTCCCCCCTTTCTCTCTCCCTCCATCCATCTCTCCCTACCGCTCTCTAACCCTCTCTCTCTCCCCCCTTTCTCTCTCCCTCCATCCATCTCTCCCTACCGCTCTCTAACCCTCTCTCTCTCCCCCTCTCTCTCTGTCCTCCATCCATCTCTCCCTACCTCTCTCTGACCCTCTCTCTCTTCCCCCTTCTCTCTCCCCCGCTCTCTCCCCTCCATCCATCTCTCCCTACCTTTCTCTAAACCTCTCTCTCTCCCCCTTCTCTCTCTCCCCCTCTCTCTCTCTCCCTCCATACATCCATCTCTCCCTACCTCTCTCTAACCTTCTCTCTCTCCCCCTTCTCTCTCCCCCCTCTCTCTCTCCCTCCATCCATCTCTCCCTACCTCTCTCTAACCCTCTCTCTCCCCACTTCTCTCTCCCCCCTCTCTCTCTCTCCCTCCATCCATCTCTCCCTACCTCTCTCTAACCCTCTCTCTCTCCCCTTCTCTCTCTCTGTCCTCCATCCATTCAGCCCTGCTAACCCAAATCCATGTATATATTCAGCCCTGCTAACCCAAATCCATGTATATATTCAGCCCTGCTAACCCAAATCCATGTATATATTCAACCCTGCTAACCCAAATCCATGTATATATAAAGCCCTGGTAACCAAAATCCATGTATATAGTCAGCCCTGCTAACCCAAATCCATGTCTATATAAAGCCCTGGTAACCCAAATCCATGTATATATTCAGCCCTGGTAACCCAAATCCATGTTTATATTCAGCCCTGCTAACCCAAATCATGTATATATTCAGCCCTGCTAACCCAAATCCATGTATATATTCAACCCTGCTAACCAAAATCCATGTATATATTCAACTCTGCTAACCCAAATCCATGTATATATTCAGCCCTGCTAACCCAAATCCATGTATATATTCAGCCCTGCTAACCCAAATCCATGTATATTTTCAGCCCTGCTAACCCAAATCCATGTATATATTCAGCCCTGCTAACCCAAATCCATGTATATATTCAATCTTGCTAACCCAAATCCATGTATATATTCAACTCTGCTAACCCAAATCCATGTATATATTCAACTGCTGACCCAAATCCATGTATATATTCAGCCCTGCTCTCTCTAACCCTCTCTCTCTCCCCCCTTTCTCTCTCCCTCATCCATCTCCCCCTACCTCTCTCTAACCCTCTCTCTCTCCCCTTCTCTCTCTCTGTCCTCCATCCATCTCTCCCTACCTCTATAAACCGTGCTAACCCAAATCCATGTCTCAATTCAAACATCACATATTCCTCAAAAGTCTTTGTGTCAACTTGTATTCTAATGGTCTGAGCATACACATACTGTAACTCAATCAATGTAGACACGCGCGCCACACACACACACACACACACACACACACACACACACACACACACACACACACACACACACACACACACACACACACACACACACACAGCGTATTTCATGTCATTCTGTATCATTCTGGTCTCTATAATGATATACTACATGTTATGTGTCCATTTGCTCCCAGATACACTGAAGAGACAGTAACCATGATTCAACACAGACACAGCCTGGGATAATGAGGGGATGTGCCCAAATGCCACCCTATTCCTTTATAGTGCACTACTTTTCACCAGAGATCTATGGGTTCTGGTCAAATGTAGTGCACTAAATAGATTTGTGTCATTTGGGATGCATTCATGGTACAATCCCACCAATGCTATGTGTCTCTGAGGAGTCAACCTCAACCTCTCCCTTCCCCTCTCACACACCCACCTGATGCTCCGGGACTTAAGAACACAGAAACACGCATGCCCGCACGCACGCACGCCCGCACACACACACACACACACACACACACACACACACACACACACACACACACATATACACACACACACACACACACACACACACACACACACACACACACACACACACACACACACACACACACACACACACACACACACACATATACACACACACACACACACACACACACACACACACACACACACACACACACACACACACACACACACACACCACACACACACACACACACACACACACACACACACACACACACACACACACACACACACACACACACACACACACACACACACACACACTGGGCATTAGCCCATTACACTATTTCTCTAGTCTCTTGGCATGGCTTTCTTCTCAAACAGATCCTGCTATGTTTGCTTTGTGAATTCTCCACTTTACAAACGGACGATTGTTTGGCTTGTTTTCAGCCAAGAGAAGAGAAAAAAAGGAGAGAGGAAGAGGGAGGAGAGGAAGAGGAGAGAGGTAGAGAAGAGAGGAAGATAGAGAGGAAGAAGAGAGCGAATGAAGTGGGAGGAAGAGGAGGATAGAGGTAGAGAAGAGGGAGAGAAGAGGAGGAAGATGAGGAAGAGGAGGGAGAAAGAGGGATGAAGAGGAGATAGTAACAGAGAGGTGAAGAAGAGAGGGGCAGAAGAGGAGGAGGAGGGAGGAAGAGAGCGAGGTAGAGAAGAGAGTACCTGCCTGCCTGCCTGCCTGCCTGCCTGTCTGCCTGCCTGCCTGCCTGCCTGCCTGCCTGCCTGTCTGCCTGCCTACCTTCCTGCCTGCCTGCCTGCCTGCCTGCCTGCCTGGCTGCCTGGCTGGTTGGAAGGCTGGTTGGAAGGCTGATTGGAAGGCTGATTGGAAGGCTGCGGGAGCTGTAGCTGGGCCTGAGAAGAGACCCTCCTGCTCTGGGTTTCACAATGCTCTAACCCCCCAGAATCTGCTAGTGGACCAGAGTCAGGCCTGGGTTCAAATACTATTTGAACTCTTTTAAGAAATGAGTGTTTGCTCTTGTCTGCCTGGAGTGCCAGACGGGTGAGGTTTGCACTCTTGTGAATATTCTATTGGTTCCATTGTGCTATCCAGGAAAGCTCAATCAAGTCTAGATAAGAAATTATTTTGAATAGTATTTGAACCCAGGTTACTGTATTCGGTACTGTACTTCCACAGTGTCCAACTACAGAGTGTGGTTAGATAGGACCGAGTCAGGGAAACGTGAGAGGCCAATATTTTTTTTATTTTTTTTTAAAGTTTATCTGATTTATGAGGAGTCAGACCCAGTGATGAGGGGCTAGTTTTCTGACCCAGTTCTAATGCACGGACAGACAGTAGACACCACAGTCCAAGACTGAGTTCCAAATGGCACCCTATTCCCTATATAGTGCATTACTTTTGTGATTCACACCAAATGTTTATCAGGAATTGCCTGCATTTCTTAATGTCCATCTCAAGGCAATGTGGCCTTGGATTAGAGAATCAGGGAGATTGTATTTCAGGAATAACAAGTGACCTATTTTCTGTTTGTTTGGCCAAAGCTCATGATCATAGGCTGAGAGCACGGTAAGAGGAAGACTAACACTAACAGAGCACTGTGGGTGATCTAGCTCTGTCCTACCACACACACACACACACACACACAACTACTCAAACAGATACAAACCTTCCACTGTGGGAGACCTGACAGAGCTTATCTGTTAAAAACAGACAGAGAGAGAGAGAGAGAGAGAGAGAGAGAGAGAGAGAGAGAGAGAGAGAGAGAGAGAGAGAGAGAGAGAGAGAGAGAGAGAGACGAGCGAGAGAGAGAGAGAGAGAGAGAGAGAGAGAGAGCGAGCGAGCGAGAGACAGAGAGAGAGAGAGAGAGAGAGAGAGAAGAGAGAGAGAGAGAGGAGAGGAGAGAGAGAGAGAGAGAGAGAGCGAGCGAGAGACAGAGAGAGAGAGAGAGAGAGAGAGAGAGAGGGTCCAACAACAACAAGCCCAAACTGTCAAGAAAGACCAGTCCAAGAGAAATTGAAAATCAACCCGTGTCTATTAAACCCCTATCCCATACAGACTGTCTCAACAGTCATGATAATGTATTGTAGTTGAGAGTGAGGTATCAACATCAAAATGATTATCTTTCACTCAACGGAAACTGGAAGTTGTAGTTGGAGAGAGAAAGCATGGGCCATGTCACAGTAAAACAGCATGGGAGATGGAAACAGCTGCAGAGAAATGGTGTAAGGGATGCGGCCCATTCCTGGAGATTTACTCCCTTCCCCTATGGCCTTGTCCACTTCCCTTCACAGATTTTGCTGTAAATGACAGGATATAGATGTGGGCCTAACATAGAAAGTAATATATTTACCTAACCTCTGCGAAATTACAATCACCGGAGGAGAGTAAATGAAGGTAGAGAAGGACAGAACGTTTACCGAAGGCTAGGGGAAAACGTCTTGCTGCCTGCAGCGTGGGGAGACGATTTGCACCACTTATGAAGACAAGTCAAACTGCTGATCTAAACAGAATAAGGTGGTAAACCGACAGTCATTTCTGAACGTTGACACTTTTCTATAGCCTATCTCTTGGCTACGGCCACCGGACAGCACAACTAGACTATAGTTATACAAGATTATTCCAACAATACCATTCTCTGCAATGTGCTGTTCTGCTGTTTACTAAGTTGTCAACAAAATGATAAGAATCTTAAACAGGCAATTAGATTATAGTCCACAATTAGCCTTCTTTATGCATGAAAAAAACTGTGTTTGTGCATCAGTTTGGCAGCAGTGCAGTTCTCATGTGAAAGAAAGGTGCAATTTATGCACATATTCCTATTGGTTGGTTTATAAAAGCCAGTTGCACAACTTTGAAATAATAGCTACATAATAGCTTACTTTGTGTAATTTTACACTATGGATTAACTTTAAATGAAAACCGGATTAAGACTGACACTTACATCTGTTGTTGGCGTCCATCCCGGTGGAAGTAACAGATGAGAGAGAGGTGGTTTCCTGGTGGAAGTAACGGATGAGACAGAGGTGGTTCCCGGGCTCACCCGGAGAGTGTGAAGGAGAGCAGCCCCATGTGAGACCGCGCTGACAGCTACAATTGATACATAGCAGACTCTCTCTCTCTCTGCCCCTCTCTCTCTCTCTCTCTGCCCCTCTCTCTCTCTCTCTCGCTCTCTCTCTCTCTGCCTCTGTCTCTCTCTCTCTTTGCCTATCTCTCTCTCTGCCTCTCTCTCTCTCGCTGCCTCTCTCGCTCTCTCTCTGCCCCCCTCTCTCTCTCTCTGCCTCTCTCTCTCTCTCTCTCTGCCCCCCTCTTTCTCTCTCTCTCGCTCTCTTTCTCTCTGCCTCTGTCTCTCTCTCTCTTTGCCTATCTCTCTCTCTCTCTCTCTCTCTCTCTCTCTCTCTCTGCCTCTCTCTCTCTCTGCCCCTCTCTCTCTCTCTCTCTCGCTCTCTTTCTCTCTGCCTCTGTCTCTCTCTCTCTTTGCCTATCTCTCTCTCTGCCTCTCGCTCTCTCTCTGCCTCTCTCTCTCTGCCTCTCTCTCTCTCTCTCTCTGCCTCTCTCGCTCTCTCTCTCTGCCCCTCTCTCTCTCTCTCTCTCTCTCTCTCTCTCTGCCTCTCTCTCTCTCTCTCTCTGCCTCTCTCTCTCTCTCTCTCTTTGCCTCTCTCTCTCTCTGCCTCTCTCTCTCCCTCTCTCTCTCTCTCTCTCTCTGCCCTCTCTCTCTCTCTCTCTGCCTCTCTCTCTGCCTCTCTCTCTCTCTCTCTCTCTCTCTCTCTCTCTCTCTCTCTCTCTCTCTGCCTCTCTCTATCTCCCTCTCTGCCTCTCTCTCTCTCTCTGCCTCTCTCTCTCTCTCTCTCTCTCTCTCTCTGCCTCTCTCTCTCTCTGCCTCTCTCTCTCTGCCTCCCCTCTCTCTCTCTCTCTCTCTCTGCCTCTCTCTCTCTCTCTCTCTCTCTCTGCCTCTCTCTCTCTCTGCCTCTCTCTCTTTCTCTCTCTGCCTCTCTCTCTCTCTCTCTGCCTCTCTCTCTCTCTCTGCCCCTCTCTCTCTCTCTCTCTCTCTCTCTGCCTCTCTCTCTCTCTGCCTCTCTCTCTCTCTCTCTCTCTCTCTCTCTCTCTCTCTCTCTCTCTCTCTCTCTCTCTCTCTCTCTGCCTCTCTCTCTCTCTCTCTCTCTCTCTGCCTCTCTCTCTCTCTCTCTCTCTCTGCCTCTCTCTCTTTCTCCCCCTCTCTCTCTCTCCCCCTCTCTCTGCCTCTCTCTCTCTCTGCCTCTCCCTCTCTCTCTGCCTCTCTCTCTCCATTAAGTTACAGAGAAAGGAAAGGAACAGCCTGCTCTTTGCTGGGTCCTAAAGTTAGAACCCTCTAAGTGCAGTATGGCAATAGCCCTTAATACCTACCTCTAACTGCAAAAAGGTCTGGACCTTAATGCCACAGATGGTTGTGGGTTCACCCCATGATGAAGAGGCACAACATACAGACACACATATTCATTATTTCATTGATTGATTGACAGTCACATACACATACACATGAAAACAGTATTTTATTGGAATAAATCATACATGATGTAACTGTAAATACCTACGAAAAGGAGATCGTTACAGTATGTTTTGTCATTTCAAAATACAACTAATTATACAATTCATAAAATAAGACAAGTCCTGGACTAAAAAGAATGCGTCTCTCTATTGAAAATACGTTATAGTCCAGGACTAGGCTTAGTCTGTGTCAAGGAACCAACCCAACAATATATTGTGTTATGCATGTTTATCTGAAGACTGGATACGTCTTCATAACAGCAAACAACTGTAGTCTATAACTGTATGTTAACCTGTTGTAGAGTCAAGCTGCACACTTCTCATTTCATGTCCGAAATACAAACTGTATTTAATGTTTGTTTATGCAATGATCCAAGATGAATACATATTCATAATTCAACTAAAGAGTGACATTATCCTTTGTGTAACCAATACTGTTCTCTCTATCACAACAATACCGCAGGTACGTCTAGTATGTGTTTGTTTTCCTGACAGTGAATACATCCAGTCTGTAGTTGTGTGAAGAATTCTAATATCCGGTGGACCAAAAAGCCTTTGGTTTGACCAAGTCTCACCTGTCAAGGTCTGGACAGACACCAATATGGATTTACTGAATTATCTTTTATACTGTACATATTCGCAATGTGACTTTGGTTTTAATTCTCCGAAAAATCATTTCATGATGTAATTGAAATACAGGTATGATGTCATTAAATGATGGGTAGGATGTCATTAAAAGATGGGTATGATGTCATTAAAAGATGGG
Source organism: Coregonus clupeaformis (assembly GCF_020615455.1). NCBI lineage: Eukaryota > Metazoa > Chordata > Actinopteri > Salmoniformes > Salmonidae > Coregonus > Coregonus clupeaformis. Next base: position 42,591,166 of record NC_059226.1, read on the forward strand.
TATGATGTCATTAAAAGGTAGGTATGATGCCATTAAAAGATGGGTATGATGTCATTAAAAGATAGGTATGATGCCATTAAAAGAGGTATGATGTCATTAAAATATGGGTATGATGTCATTAAAATATGGGTATGATGTCATTAAAAGAAGGGTATGATGTCAGCATCACTGTAAACCACCAAATACTAGTAGTACAGTGGAAGAAGAAAAAAGGGAAGGAGAAATGATCATCAGCATCCATTACAAACACTAAAACAAAAGCATTGTATGTTCATTCGTCCATCCATCCATCCATTAATTCATTCTGATAAAGTGGTGTAAATGATATCTTCATTCTGATAAAGTGGTGTAAATGATATCTACATTCTAGTCACTCAGTTTGCTGGTGCTGCACACTCATAACTTATAAAATAATCCACAATAGTAAGGCAAAGCTAAAAGCCTCCTGACCTTTGTGTCTCTCCCTCCGTCTCGCTCTCTCTGGACAGTGGTGGAGTGAGGAGGGTTTAGTTCAGTCTGTGGCCGTGAGATTACACATTCTCCCCTCTCTGTCTGTCTGACGCAACACTCTGATTCTGATGTAAGACTCTCTCTCTCTCTCTCTCTCTCTCTCTCTCTCTCTCTCTCTCTCTCTCTCTCTCTCTCTCTCTCTCTCTCTCTCTCTCTCTCTCTCTCTCTCTCTCTCTCTCTCTCTCTCTCTCTCTCTCTCTCTCTCTCTCTCTCTCTCTCTCTCTCTCTCTCTCTCTCTCTCTCTCTCTCTCTCTCTCTCTCTCTCTCTCTCTCTCTCTCTCTCTCTCTCTCTCTCTCTCTCTCTCTCTCTCTCTCTCTCTCTCTCTCTCTCTCTCTCTCTCTCTCTCTCTCTCTCTCTCTCTCTCTCTCTCTCTCTCTCTCTCTCTCTCTCTCTCTCTCTCTCGCTCTCTCTCTCTCTCTCTCTCTCTCTCTCTCTCTCTCTCTCTCTCTCTTTAGAAGAGTCGGGCCTGTTTCTTCATTTCATTCTTCTTCCAGAGAGCCATCCGGTCAAACTCTGCCACGGTCATCCCAAACACCTGGAGGAACTCCTCTGGATTCAGATGACGCTGGAAGACAGAGAAACACAGGCTCATATAGATTATGTGGATAATGTCTGGATTAGTGACCTTTAACTATAAGCAAGGATAGGAGGCAGCATTGAACAGATTATTTAATTAAAAATCAACCACCAAACTAAGCCAGGTCTGAACCTCACCTCTAGTCGGGCTCTGTCTACATCTTTAGGCAGTCTGTGTCTCCCCCTGGTGGTCACTATCAGCGCTTCATACGGGTAAACCTGCAACAGACAGGTCAGATAGAGGTAGAAGATATATGTAGTTAACAGGGTTGGGGTCAAATCAGGAAGTATACTTAAATTCCAATTCCTATTCTGATAATCCTTGCAATTTTATGTTACTTCCTGAATTGATTGAAGTGAAATGGAATTGACCCCAGACCACATATCTCAGATGAACAACTTCAGCAGATGTCTCAGTCATAAAACAGCTGTTTCCTTTGTAATCACAGCATAGAACTCATTGGAACATAGCAGAGGTGTTCTATAGAATGAGATGATTATTGGCGGCCCTTCCATTCCGTCTCTCTCAGGAAGTCTCTCCTACCCTATCCTCATACGGACAGGAAGCAGAATTGTGTCATTTGTGACACAATATTCATCCAAAGGTCAACAACCCTCCATTGTGATGGGCTGAAAGAAATGTCCAGTGACCTCTTGACCCGGAAGCTCTTTGTTCTGTCAGCCCATGTCCGGTTAGAATTATTTAAGAATGCATTCTTCCTTCCTCTCTCCCTTGAAGAAATTCCTAATCTGACATAGCTGGGTGAAAGCTATGTGACAGAACAATTGTGGTCCTCTGTAGCTCAGCTGGTAGAGCACGGCGCTTGTAACGCCAAGGTAGTGGGTTCGATCCCCGGGACCACCCATACACAAAAATGTATGCACACATGACTGTAAGTCGCTTTGGATAAAAGCGTCTGCTAAATGGCATATTATTATTATTATTTATTATTATTATTATTATTATAATTGCTTAAAGTTAATAATTTGTGTTAGATCAGTGATTACTTCAAGGAAGGGAGGAGGGAAGACCCACAGTCTTTGTGATCCAGTAGGAATTGTCTTTCTCCCCACCAGTGGTTCACAACACACCACTTGGAGAACACAGTCGAACATCATGCTGGTTATTGTAGCCTACTGCTTGATAGTCCACTCCACTTTCCAATCAACTTTCAGACCCTTACCTTGTATTCTGTAGGAGAGAAAAATAGGAAAAATACCTGATTACAATCATGCAATAAGGAAATACCACAATGTTATAAATGAATTGAGACCTGAACCAAGGGTGGTTATACAGCACTCCTACCTCTGGTTCCCCAGTTGACGTCACTGCTGCTGTCATACTGTTGGTAGTAGTCTGGGGCTGCACTCTGGGGCTGCAGGGATACACATGAAGAACTGTTAGTGATGCTACAGCTGTGTTTGTAAAGTAAGCTTCAATGAAAACTAGGAGGTAAGCTTGAATTACAGCATTCTATGTAAAGAACGTTTGGTCACTGCCTCCAAGAAATAGGTATTTCTGTCGAAAGATAATTTACTCTCAAGAGATTTGTATAAATAAAGGATACTATAGTGTTGATTGGTCACCCTGTTGACACCGTTCCGCTTGTATCCTGGTAGAGAGGCTGACTTGTAAAAGTCTGGAACAGAGGAAATAAGTTAATCAATCCAATATATTTATAAAGCCCTTTTTACATAAGTTGTCACGATTGCTTTATAGTTGGGGGTCATATATAAATGTAAATATATCAGAGTATATCAGGAAAGAAATGAAGGACCACCTGAATGTGCCTTCATGTCGCTCTCATCAATGTACAGCAGAGGGCGATGCTTACAAACACATAGAGATAATGTAATGTTGTACAGTATGTTATGTATGTAATACTGTTTTACTGTAGTACTCACCACTGTCTAGGCTGTAATGGGATCGAGGAGCTGAGGGACAGAAACCAAAGAAAACAGGATGAGAGAGAGAGAGAGAGAGAGAGAGAGAGAGAGAGAGAGAGAGAGAGAGAGAGAGAGAGAGAGAGAGAGAGAGAGAGAGAGAGAGAGAGAGAGAGAGAGAGCGAGACAGAGAGAGAGAGAGAGAGAGAGAGAGAGAACCTCCTGATAGATTTGACAGAGGCCTTCATCCAGTTATAGGAGTTTCACCACAGCATTTCTAAACCCAGAGGTGCAACATCACGAGACTTCCAGGAACGCTTGTGAAGCAGACCAGGTCGGGGTTTGTGGTTTGAGAAGTCAATAAGAGAGTGAAAAATTCTTCCTTAGTTATTAATTTTCTTGAAATCTAAAGGCACAACCTAGATTCGAGCCAATGTCTTAAGTAGTTGAACATGTTATTACTCCAACCTCGTGACAACTTTATATCGAATGAGTGTCTTTGATTTGATGGCCTGCACATGCGCAGTTCGGCGCACAACGAATGTTTGACCCGATGACGTGTTTCTGTGCCTGAGCTTAGCTAGCCAACGTCGCCTACAAGCGTGATCGGGGATTTCTAATGGAGAAGCAGTTTCTGCCTATCTTCATACTGTACTATCTTTGGTTTCACAAAAAAACAGGGCAGAGCATGCTGGGTACCGATGATGCACTGGGAGAAACACTGCACATCAAAGCAGCAATGAGGCTTGGAAAGACTGGATGAGAGGAGTAGAGAAGGGATGGGGATGGTGGAGAGGAAGAGGAGCAGGGGGGAGAAGGAGAGGAGGAGGAACAGGGGGGAGAAGAAGAGGAAGAGGATTAGGGGGGAGAGGAGGAGGAGGGGGGAGAAGGAGAGGAGGAGGAGCACAGGGAGGAGAGGAGGAGGAGCAGGGGGCAGAAGGAGAGTGTTAGATAAAGAGGAAAACAAAAGGGAATATGATTTAATGCAACACAGTCACTCAAGACATACACAAACGCATGCACACCAGCCCTCCAAGATCCCCCCACAGTTCCCCAGAGCTGCCCCTCAACCATCAGAGAACATCACCCCCACCCCCGACCCTAAAATAATACAATAATTCCATTCCCCACCCCCAAGGCCCCCGTCCCCCTATGCACCAACAACATGAACAAAAGAGAAAACTGAGGAAGACAAAGGAAAACAGAAAACAACAATGCAAAAAACTAAAGACATCAAGGACAACAACAATCATAAACAGCAAGGCCAACTGAATATGTTTGAGTGCATGTATGGCACTATTTACATGTGATAGTGTGTGTATATGCATGTGTACAAACACCTGCATGGCATCAGCCTCAGGCAAACAGGCATTAGCTGTAACAACACTGCCCCTCAGTGTCACTTTATTTATGTGACTTTGATCTTAGTTAGTTATAAGTTAGTTATAGTGTTGTTTTAATATTATTATTATTTACTACAATGTATATTGTACACATTGTTGCTTTGGCAATATTGACGCAATGTTTTTCATGCAATAAAGCAGCTTGAATTTGAGAGAGAAAGAGAGAGAGAGAGAGAGAGAGAGAGAGAGAGAGAGAGAGAGAGAGAGAGAGAGAGAGAGAGAGAGAGAGAGAGAGAGAGAGAGAGAGAGAGAGAGAGAGAGAGAGAGAGAGAGAGAGAGAGAGAGAGAGAGAGAGAGAGAGAGAGAGAAAGATGGGGACACAGAAATATGGCGAGAGAGAAAGAGAGATGGGGACAGAAAAATGGAGAGAGAGAGACAGAGATGAAGAGAGAAACATTATTGTGAAGTGAGCTAAGGAAATAAACTCTCAGTCTAAATATGCAATACAAAGTAACCACACTGTGACTAGGGGAAAAAAGAACAGTTTGAGACACAGACAAAAGGATGATATACCCAGTGACCCTAGGAGACCAGCTCACCAGAGACCCTAGGAGACCAGCTCACCAGGAGACCATAGGACACCAGCTAAGCAGAGACCCTAGGAGACCAGCTCACCAGAGACCCTATGAGACCAGCTCACCAGAGACCCTAGGAGACCAGCTCACCAGAGACTCTAGGAGACCAGCTCACCAGAGACCCTAGGAGACCAGCTAAGCTCTGGTGAGCTGGTCTCCCTAGGATACCAGCTCACCAGTAACCCTAGGACACCAGCTCATCAGAGACCCTAGGACACCAGCTCACCAGAGACCCTAGGAGACCAGCTCACCAGAGACCCTAGGAGACCAGCTCACCAGAGACCCTAGCAGACCAGCTAAGCAGAGACCATAGGACATCAGCTAAGCAGAGAACTTAGGACACCAGCTCATCAGAGACCCTAGGACACCAGCTCACAAGAGATCCTAGGACACCAGCTAAGCAGAGACCCTAGGAAACCAGCTCATCAGAGACCCTAGGAGACCAGCTCACCAGAGACATTAGGAGACCAGCTCACCAGAAACCCTAGGAGACCAGCTCACCAGAGACCCTAGGAGACCAGCTCACCAGAGACCCTAGGAGACCAGCTCATCAGAGACGCTAGGAGACCAGCTCACCAGAGACGCTAGGAGACCAGCTCATCAGAGACCCTAGGAGACCAGCTCACCAGAGACCCTAGGAGACCAGCTCACCAGAAACCCTAGGAGACCAGCTAAGCAGAGACCCTAGGAGACCAGCTAAGCAGAGACCCTAGGAGACCAGCTAAGCAGAGACCCTAGGACACCAGCTAAGTAGAGACCCTAGGAGACCAGCTAAGCAGAGACCATAGGAGACCAGCTAAGCAGAGACCCTATGAGACCAGCTCACCAGAGACCCTAGGAGACCAGCTCACCAGAGACTCTAGGAGACCAGCTCACCAAAGACCCTAGGAGACCAGCTAAGCTCTGGTGAGCTGGTCTCCCTAGGATACCAGCTCACCAGTAACCCTAGGACACCAGCTCATCAGAGACCCTAGGACACCAGCTCACCAGAGACCCTAGGAGACCAGCTCACCAGAGACCCTAGGAGACCAGCTCACCAGAGACCCTAGCAGACCAGCTAAGCAGAGACCATAGGACACCAGCTAAGCAGAGACCTTAGGACACCAGCTCATCAGAGACCCTAGGACACCAGCTCACCAGAGATCCTAGGACACCAGCTAAGCAGAGACCCTAGGACACCAGCTCATCAGAGACCCTAGGAGACCAGCTCACCAGAGACCTTAGGAGACCAACTCACCAGAAACCCTAGGAGACCAGCTCATTAGAGACCCTAGGAGACCAGCTAACCAGAGACCCTAGGAGACCAGCTCATCAGAGACGCTAGGAGACCAGCTCACCAGAGACGCTAGGAGACCAGCTCATCAGAGACCCTAGGAGACCAGCTCACCAGAGACCCTAGGAGACCAGCTCACCAGAAACCCTAGGAGACCAGCTAAGCAGAGACCCTAGGAGACCAGCTAAGCAGAGACCCTAGGAGACCAGCTAAGCAGAGACCCTAGGACACCAGCTAAGTAGAGACCCTAGGAGACCAGCTCACCAGAGACCATAGGAGACCAGCTAAGCAGAGACCCTATGAGACCAGCTCACCAGAGACCCTAGGAGACCAGCTCACCAGAGACTCTAGGAGACCAGCTCACCAGAGACCCTAGGAGACCAGCTAAGCAGAGACCATAGAACACCAGATAAGCAGAGACCCTAGGACACCAGTTCACCAGAGACCCTAGGACACCAGCTAAGCAGAGACCCTAGGAGACCAGCTCACCTGAGACCCTAGGAGACCAGCTCACCAGAGACCCTAGGAGACCAGCTCACCAGAGACCATAGGAGACCAGCTCACCAGAGACCCTAGGAGACCAGCTCACCAGAGACCCTAGGAGACCAGCTCACCAGAAACCCTAGGAGACCAACTCACCAGAGACTCTAGGAGACCAGCTCACCAGAGACCCTAGGAGACCAGCTAAGCAGAGACCATAGAACACCAGATAAGCAGAGACCCTAGGACACCAGCTCACCAGAGACCCTAGGACACCAGCTCACCAGAGACCCTAGGACACCAGCTCACCAGAGACCCTAGGAGACCAGCTCACCAGAGACCCTAGGACACCAGCTAAGCAGAGACCCTACGACACCAGCTCACCAGAGACCATAGGACACCAGCTCATCAGAGACCTTAGGACACCAGCTAAGCAGAGACCCTAGGAGACCAGTTCACCAGAGACCCTAGGAGACCAGCTCACCAGAGACCCTAGGAGACCAGCTCACCAGAGACCGAAGGAGACCAGCTCATCAGAGACCCTAGGAGACCAGCTCACCAGTAACCCTAGGACACCAGCTCATCAGAGACCCTAGGACACCAGCTCATCAGAGACCCTAGGACACCAGCTAAGCAGAGACCCTAGGAGACCAGCTCACCAGATACCCTAGGAGACCAGCTCACCAGGGACCCTAGGAGACCAGCTCACCAGAGACCCTAGGAGACCAGCTCACCAGATACCCTAGGAGACCAGCTCACCAGAGACCCTAGGAGACCAGCTCACCAGAGACCCTAGGAGACCAGCTCACCAGAGACCCTAGGAGACCAGCTCACCAGAGACCCTAGGAGACCAGCTAAGCAGAGGCCCTAGGAGACCAGCTCACCAGAGACCCTAGGAGACCAGCTCATCAGAGACCCTAGTAGACCAGCTCACCAGAGACCCTAGGAGACCAGCTCACCAGAAACCCTAGGAGACCAGCTAAGCAGAGACCCTAGGAGACCAGCTAAGCAGAGACCCTAGGAGACCAGCTAAGCAGAGACCCTAGGATACCAGCTAAGCAGAGACCCTAGGAGACCAGCTCACCAGAGACCCTAGGAGACCAGCTCACCAGAAACCCTAGGAGACCAGCTTATCAGAGACCCTAGGAGACCAGCTCACCAGAGACCCTAGGAGACCAGCTCACCAGAAACCCTAGGAGACCAGCTAAGCAGAGACCCTAGGAGACCAGCTAAGCAGAGACCCTAGGAGACCAGCTAAGCAGAGACCCTAGGACACCAGCTAAGCAGAGACCCTAGGAGACCAGCTAAGCAGAGACCCTAGGAGACCAGCTCACCAGAGACCCTAGGAGACCAGCTCACCAGAGACCCTAGGAGACCAGCTCACCAGAGACCCTAGGAGACCAGCTAAGCAGAGACCCTAGGAGACCAGCTAAGCAGAGACCCTAGGATACCAGCTAAGCAGAGACCCTAGGAGACCAGCTCACCAGAGACCCTAGGAGACCAGCTCACCAGAAACCCTAGGAGACCAGCTCACCAGAGACCCTATGAGACCAGCTCACCAGAAACCCTAGGAGACCAGCTAAGCAGAGACCCTAGGAGACCAGCTAAGCAGAGACCCTAGGACACCAGCTAAGCAGAGACCCTAGGAGACCAGCTAAGCAGCGACCCTAGGAGACCAGCTAAGCAGAGACCCTAGGAGACCAGCTCACCAGAAACCCTAGGAGACCAGCTAAGCAGAGACCCTAGGAGACCAGCTCATCAGAGACCCTAGGAGACCAGCTAAGCAGAGACCCTAGGAGACCAGCTCACCAGAGACCCTAGGAGACCAGCTCACCAGTAACTGGTTTAATGGTTTAATGACATGAACTGTGGACCACTCCTACCTTGACCTCCTTACCTCACTCTTTCCTCCGCATCACTCATTCCTCCACCCATCCATCCATCTTTCCATCCCTCTATCTTCCCAACCCCCCGCATTTATGATTGGCAGTAGATATTGCAGCTCATAAAGGATCTGGGGTGACACACACTCACACAGACACACACACACACACAGTCGTGATTAACTAACCCCCCCTTGTGGGGACACACAATTTATAACCATTCAACATCCTATTTTCCCTAACACATAACCCTAACCCTAAAACTAACCCAAACTCCTAAACCTAATTCTAACCCTAACACTAATTCTACCTTTGCCCTAAACTCCCTAGAAATAGCATTTGACTTTGTGGGGACTAACAAATTGTCCCCAGTTGGTCAAATGTTTGTTTGTTTACTATTCTTGTGGGGATTTCTGGTCACGTACACGCACACACACACACACACACACAATGACAAAATCACACACACACACACACTTACAGCCATTGACAGTGTTGTTGTAGCCGGTGCTGTTGTAGCTGGTAGTGGTGAAAGTCTCCTTGCTGCTGCTGCGGGAGTTCCGAGCGCTGCCCCAAGGGTCGTTGTCATAGCAACCAGATCTAGCTTTCATCTCCTCCTTTAGGATCATCCTCCCTATACCACTCTGGATCTGAGAGAGAGAGAGAGAGAGAGAGAGAGAGAGAGAGAGAGAGAGAGAGAGAGAGAGAGAGAGAGAGAGAGAGAGAGAGAGAGAGAGAGAGAGAGAGAGAGAGAGAGAGAGAGAGAGAGAGAGAGAGAGAGAGAGAGAGAGAGAGAGAGAGAGAGAGAGAGAGAAAGTAGAAGAGAATAAATACAAATATTATTCCACAAATTTGTAAGCAGAGTAAATATGGAATAATTACAGAGAAGGAGAGAGAAGGGGGGAGTGGAGGCGGGGGAGAAGGAGAGAGGAGAGTGAGAGAGAGAGACAGAGACAGAGACAGAGACAGAGACAGAGACAGAGAGACAGAGAGACAGAGAGAGCGAGAGAGAGAGAGAGAGAGAGAGAGAGAGAGAGAGAGAGAGAGACAGACAGACAGACAGACAGACAGACAGACAGACAGATAGATAAAGGGGATGAGATAGAGAGCGTGAAGGAGAGAGAGACAGAGAGAGAGAGAGAAAGTAGAAGAGAATAAATACAAATATTATTCCACAAATTTGTAAGCAGAGTAAATATGGAATAATTACAGAGAAGGAGAGAGAAGGGGGGAGTGGAGGCGGGGGAGAAGGAGAGAGGAGAGTGAGAGAGAGAGACAGAGAGAGAGACAGCGAGAGAGAGAGAGAGAGAGACAGAGAGAGAGAGAGCAAGAGAGAGAGAGAGACAGCGAGAGAGAGAGAGAGAGAGACAGAGAGAGAGAGAGCAAGAGAGAGAGAGACAGCGAGAGAGAGAGAGTCAGAGAGAAAGAGAGGGAGAGAGAGAGAGCTTTTCACTCAATTTGGCATGAGGGTCTGCTATACACATTGATGGAAAGTGGGGTTGGGGGAAAAACATACGACATTATAAAATCCTATGTACACAAACAACAAGTGTGCGATTAAAATTGGCAAAAAACACACACATTTCTTTCCACAGGGCCATGGGGTGAGACAGGGATGCAGTTTAAGCCCCACACTCTTCAACATATATATCAACGAATTGGTGAGGGCACTAGAACAGTCTGCAGCACCCGGCCTCACCCTACAAGAATCTGAAATCAAATGTCTACTGTTTGCTGATGATCTGGCGCTTCTGTCCCCAACCAAGGAGGGCCTACAGCAGCACCTAGATCTTCTGCACAGATTCTGTCAGACCTGGGCCCTGACTGTAAATCTCATTAAGACAAAAATAATGGTGTTCCTAAAAAGGTCCAATTGCCAGGACCACAAATACAAATTCCATCTAGACACCGTTGCCAAAAAAAACAACACATACCTCGGCCTAAACATCAGCGCCACAGGTAACTTCCACAAAGCTGTGAACGATCTGAGAGACAAGGCAAGAAGGGCCTTCTATGCCATCAAAAGGAACATAACATTTGACATACCAATTAGGATCTGGCTAAATACTTGAATCAGTTATAGAACCCATTGCCCTTTATGGTTGTGAGGTCTGGGGTCTGCTCACCAACCAAGAATTCACAAAATGGGCCAAACACCAAATTGAGACTCTGCATGCAGAATTCTGCAAAAATATCCTCTGTGTACAACGAAAAACACAAAAGAATGCATGCAGAGCAGAATTAGGCAGATACCCGCTAATGTTCAAAATCCAGAAAAGAGGCGTTAAATTCGATAACCACTTAAAAGGAAGCGATTCCCAAACCTTCCATAACAAAGCCATCACCTACAGAGACATGAACTTGGAGAAGCATCCCCTAAGTAAGCTGGTCCTGGGGCTCTGTTCACAAACACAAACAGACCCCACAGAGCCCCAGGACAACAACAACAACAACAACACAATTAGACCCAACCAAATCATGAGAAAACAAAAAGAGAATTACTTAACACATTGGAAAGAATTAACAAAAAAACAGAGCAAACTAGAATGCTATTTGGCCCTAAACAGAGAGTACACAGTTTCAGAATAACTGACCACTGTGACTGACCAAAACTTAAGGAAAACTTTGACTATGTACAGACTCAGTGAGCATAGCCTTGCTATTGAGAAAAGCCACCGTAGGCAGACCTGGCTCTCAAGAGAAGACAGGCTATGTGCACACTGCTCACAAAATGAGGTGGAAACTGAGCTGCACTTCCTAACCTCCTGCCAAATGTATGACCATATTAGAGACACATATTTCCCTCAGATTACAGCGATCCACAAAGAATTAGAAAACAAACCCAATTTTGATAAACTCCCTTATCTACTGGGTGAAAAGCCACAGTGTGCCATCACAGCAGCAAGATATGTGACCTGTTGCCACAAGAAAAGGGCAACCAGTGAAGAACAAACACCATTGTAAATACAACCCATATTTATGTTTATTTATTTTCCCTTTTGTACTTTTAACTATTTGCACATTGTTACAACACTGTATATATACATAATATGACATGTAAAATGTCTTTATTCTTTTGGAACTTCTGAGTGTAATGTTTACTGTTAATATTTATTGTTTATTTCACTTTTGTTTACTATCTACTACACTTGCTTTGGCAATGTTAACATACGTTTCCCATGCCAATAAAGCCCTTAAATTGAAATTGAGAGAGAGAGAGAGAGAGAGAGAGAGAGAGAGAGAGAGAGCGAGAGAGAGAGAGAGAGAGAGAGAGAGAGAGACAGAGAGAGACAGAGAGAGACAGAGAGAGAGAGAGCAGAGAGAACAGAGAGTAAGAGAGCGACAGAGAGAGACAGAGACAGAGAGGGAGAGAGACAGAGAGACAGAGAGAGAGAGACAGAGAGAGAGACAGAGAGAGAGAGAGACAGAGAGAGAGAGAGACAGAGAGAGGGAGAGGGAGAGAGAGAGAGAGAGAGAGAGAGACAGAGAGAGAGAGAGAGAGACAGAGAGAGAGAGAGAGAGAGAGAGAGAGAGAGAGAGAGAGAGAGAGAGAGAGAGAGAGACAGAGAGAGAGAGAGACAGAGAGAGAGAGACAGAGAGGGAGAGATTCTCACTCTTTGAAGACTGCTGTGACTCCAGTTCTCCTCATCTCCTCCTGTAGAGTACCTTCTCCTAGGAGCACGGAGTGCTGGGGAAAGAGAGAGTTAGATAGAGAGAGATCCTTAGAAATGACTTAGTCTGTTGAAGACTGAGATATATTAACTGATGGTAACATAAAAACAACTGTTAGTAGTGTGTAGGGTAGATAGACTCTGACTGTGTGTAGGGTTCTGGAGAGTAGGGTCTAGGGTGTAGGGTTTAGGTTGTAGGGTGTACCTTTAGGGGAGCTGGAATAGGGGTAGTAGATAGACTCTGACTGTGTGTAGGGTTCTGGAGAGTAGGGTCTAGGGTGTAGGGTTTAGGTTGTAGGGTGTACCTTTAGGGGAGCTGGAATAGGGGTAGTAGTCAGACTCTGACTGTGTGTAGGGTTCTGGAGAGTAGCTAGAGAGTCTGGAGGATTTTATTAGATCTTCACTTGTTCTGCTTTTGGTGGCTGGGAGATTGTCTGTGGAGAGATGAGTGGACTGTTAACAGAAGAACACCGTTTATATACTGTGATGTCACGAGAGGCTACACAGCTTTCAGCGGGATTGCTCAAGTAGTGCAAGGAGACCAGGTTCAACCAAAACAAGGATTTTATTAAAGGTCTTGGGAAACTAACGAAAGTATAACACAATTCTGTTCTCTGGTGGCTCTTTAAGGGTTAACAGTTCAGGGATGTCTCTTCCACATCCAAAATCATAACTCTCCCTCGCTCAAATAACTTTTCCCCAGTCTTACTGTATTCCACGTTGCAGCTAGTGGCCAACCCAGCAAAACGTCCTTCCAAATGTCCCACACGTATTTCCACAGGTGCATATATCCAAAGGTGAGTATTTCCCAAAGGTAAGTATCTCCAAATCCTTATATTCCTCATGGAAGTGGACGTGCAGCACTCTTGTTCTCCAGAGAGCCCAGCTTGGAGACTGTGTCTCTTCCCTTCCCAAACCTTCAGCTCATCAGCTCCTCATTTGTTTCAGCTGCGTGGGAAGATTGGCCATAGAGGGGTGGAGTTCCCGACCATACCAGCAGATGGAGCCATAGCTGTCTGGGTTTGCAGCCACCTCAGGGGGATGTAACGTCCCTCCAGGACACAGCCTCTCGTGACATCACAATACGGAGTAGGGTATCATTTAAGACACAGTTTACGTTACACAGCGATCCATCAGTGACCCAGAGGTCAAAGGTAATACACAGGAAGATACTGTACTGGGAAAGAGAGTACAGGAAGTGTTATTGAAGGTATATTCTACATTCTTTGTTTCAGTATCACTCCAAAGATTGATCTCAAATAGAGAGTCAGCTGGTACAGACAGGTGAGATAGATAGTCAGCTGGTACAGACAGGTGAGATAGATAGTCAGCTGGTACAGACAGACAGGTGAGATAGATAGTCAGCTGGTACAGACAGGTGAGATAGATAGTCAGCTAGTACAGACAGACAGGTGAGATAGATAGTCAGCTGGTACAGACAGACAGGTGAGATAGATAGTCAGCTGGTACAGACAGGTGAGATAGATAGTCAGCTGGTACAGACAGGTGAGATAGATAGTCAGCTGGTACAGACAGGTGAGATAGATAGTCAGCTGGTACAGACAGGTGAGATAGATAGTCAGCTGGTACAGACAGGTGAGATAGATAGTCAGCTGGTACAGACAGGTGATATAGATAGTCAGCTGGTACAGACAGGTGAGATAGATAGTCAGCTGGTACAGACAGACAGGTGAGATAGATAGTCAGCTGGTACAAACAGGTGAGATAGATAGTCAGCTGGTACAGACAGGTGAGATAGATAGTCAGCTAGTACAGACAGACAGGTGAGATAGATAGTCAGCTAGTACAGACAGACAGGTGAGATAGATAGTCAGCTGGTACAGACAGGTGAGATAGATAGTCAGCTGGTACAGACAGGGAGTGATCGACTCTTACTCACACAGACAGACACTAAACACACATGTACAGCTTAGACAGAGGAGTTATTTACACACTGAGTCTTTAGCTAGACAGTAAAATGGAAGATTCCCAAAATAGATAACGGCTTCTTGTAGAAATGGACAATCAGAATTTATAGACTGGGTGGACATGGAGACAGAAGACAGCAAGACAGACAGGTTGACAGATTGACAGATATGTTGATGGAAAACAGACCGGTTGAGGGACCAACAGACGGGAAAATAGACAGACAGGCAGACAGACAAACAGACAGGCAGATAGACAGAGTGGTGGGAGTTACTTACAGAGGTAAGTTAGTTCATCAGGGAAAAGTGAAGCAGAGTGAAGGAGGAAGTGAATTAAAGTGATCAGAAACAACCAAAAGAAGAAGTGAAAAAGAAAAGGAATACATTACTGGCATCCTAAGAGGAACATGTTTGAAAAGGGAGACATTACTGGCATCCCAAGAGGAACATCTTTGAAAAGGGAGACATTACTGGCATCCCAAGAGGAACATGTTTGAAAAGGGAGACATTACTGGCATCCCAAGAGGAACATGTTTGAAAAGGGAGACATTACTGGCATCCCAAGAGGAACATGTTTGAAAAGGGAGACATTACTGGCATCCCAGAGGCACATGTTTGAAAAGGGAGACTTTACTGGCATCCCAAGAGAGACATGTTTGAAAAGGGAGACATGACTGGCATCCCAAGAGGATGTAACAGTGTTTGCTACCCACATGAAAGACAACAGAACACAGAGATAAAACACTACCACTAAACACTTTGAGTCAACCCTACAAGTCCAAATCACTATTTATATATTTAACCTTTTTATTTATTTAACCTATTTATTTATTTAACCTATATCCATAAGTGAGTCATACAGTATATCATAGTATCTCTTCCATGTAGGTATCAAAGGACTAATGAGTACATAACAGGCCTGTGGTCTATGGATGAACCCATGTCTTCTCTACTGCTCTACTCCATTGTGTGTTCATATGGACATTATATTAACCCATGTCAACTCCATTGTGTGTTGATATGGACATTAATATAAACCCATACCAACTCCATTGTGTGTTCATATGGACATTAATCATCTTTAAACAGGGAGATATGAGAGACTAATGGCCAACACATGTCCTCTATTGAGCAGAATCACAGAACCATATGCGGGATCAATATCACTGGAGTGTGTGTATTGAATAATAATGCAGATTATGCTAATATTAAATACCTACTAAATGCCTGCTACTCAAGGACTGGATTGCTACTCAGGGACTGGGTTGTGTTGGGAACTGTGGGAAGCTAATGCAAGACTTCAGTTCTCAGGCAAGCTTACGAATCTCTCTCTTTCTCTCTGTCTCTCTCAGTCTCTCTCTCTCTCTCTCAATTTCAATGTAACAATGTACGCTGGGAGTCGAGAAGCAAGTACAAGGAGTGCATTTAATGATAAATAAACATGGCACAAAACAAGAGTAACGTCCAGACTGGAACAGAGTAACAGAATCCATAACGGAACCAAAGGGAGTGACATATATAGGGGAGGTAATCAGGAAGGTGATGGAGTCCAGGTGAGTCTGATGACGCTGGTGCGCATAACGATGGTGACATGTGTGTGTAATAAAGATCAGCCTGGTGACCTAGAGGCCAGAGGGGGAGTATACGTGACAGTACCCTGAGGTGCAGGAACCTGTCGAGCCGGCCGAGGCGCGGGAACCTGACGAGCCGGCTGAGGCATGGGAGCCTGATGAGCCGGCTGAGGCATGGGAGCCTGACGAGCCAACCGAGGCTTGAGAACCGTGACATTCAATTTCAATTTAAGGGCTTTATTGGCATGGGAAACATATGGTAACTTTTCCAAAGCAAGTAAAGTAGATAATAAACAAAAGTGAAATAAACAATAGAAAATGTACAGTAAACATTACACTCACAAAAGTTCCAAAAGAATAAAGACATTTCAAATATTATGTACAAAAGGGAAAATAAATAAACATGGGGTTGTATTTACAATGGTGTTTGTTCTTCACTGCTTGCCCTTTTCTTGTGGCAACAGGTCACAAATCTTGCTGTGATTTACATTTACATTTTAGTCATTTAGCAGACGCTGTTATCCAGAGCGACTTACAGTTAGTTAGTGAGTGCATACATTATTTTATTTGTCATACTGGGCCCCCGTGGGAATCAAACCCACAACCCTGGCATTGCAAACGCCATGCTCTATCAACTGAGCTACATCCCTGACGGCAATTCCCTCCCCTACCCTGGACGACGCTGGGCCAATTGTGCGCCGCCCCATGGGTCTCCCGGTCGCGGCCGGCTACGACAGAGCCTAGATTCGAACCAGGATCTCTAGTGGCACAGCTAGCACTGCGATGCAGTGCCTTAGACCACTGCGCCACTCGGGAGTTTACCCGTGTTGGCACACTGTGGTATTTCACCCAAAAGATATAGGAGTTTATCAAAATTGGGTTAGTTTTTTTTCGAATTCTTTGTGGGTCTGTGCAATCTGAGGGAAATATGTGTCTCTAATATGGTCATACATTTGGCAGGAGGTTAGGAAGTGCAGCTCATTTTGTGGGCAGTGTGCACATAGCCTGTCTTCTCTTGAGAGCCAGGTCTGCCTACGGTGACCTTTCTCAATAGCAAGGCTATGCTCACTGAGTCTGTACATACTCCCCCCCCCCTCTCTCTCTCTCTCTCTCTCTGACTAGGAACAACTCCTGACCCTCATTCATAACACAGTGTTCACCATAACCACAAGCATGTGATGTACTGTTATATAATACCCTTATAGCACGATACTACACACACACTCACACCACACTGACACACACACACACAATGATATGACATGCAGGTCTAACAGTAAGATCTACTGTCTCCTTCTTTTGAGAAGAATGTTTTATCTCATCCAAAGAAACACTATGATTGGACTGTTGGCTGAGAAGGGGAGGGGATAGCAGTCTTTAGGAACAAACACAAATATGACATGTATTCTGGGTGCCTATACTGTATTATTCGAATATCCTGAATAACTATGTATATTAGGAGACTATAACCCTTTACAACTTGTGGTCTGGTTTCATTCTACACTAGGTGAGTGAAGCTGGGTCCCACTGTGGTCTTCTAAGAAGTCTGAACTAACCCTTCATCTACCACTGTGATCTGTTAAGAGGCCTGAACTAACCCTTCATCTACCACTGTGATCTGTTAAGAGGCCTGAACTAACCCTTCATCTACCACTGTGATGTCTTAAGAAGCCTGAACTAACCATTCATCTACAACTGTGATGTCTTAAGAAGCCTGAACTAACCATTCATCTACCACTGTGATGTCTTAAGAAGCCTGAACTAACCATTCATCTACAACTGTGATGTCTTAAGAAGCCTGAACTAACCATTCACCTACCACTGTGATGTCTTAAGAGACCTGAACTAACCCTTCATCTACAACTGTGATGTCTTAAGAAGCCTGAACTAACCCTTCATCTACAACTGTGATGTCTTAAGAAGCCTGAACTAACCATTCATCTACAACTGTGATGTCTTAAGAAGCCTGAACTAACCATTCATCTACAACTGTGATGTCTTAAGAGGCCTGAACTAACCCTTCATATACAACTGTGACGTCTTAAGAGGCCTAATCTAACCCTTCATCTACAACTGTGACGTCTTAAGAGGCCTGAACTAACCATTCATCTACAACTGTGACGTCTTAAGAGGCCTAATCTAACCCTTCATCTACAACTGTGACGTCTTAAGAGGCCTGAACTAACCATTCATCTACAACTGTGACGTCTTAAGAGGCCTGAACTAACCATTAATTTACAACTGTGACGTCTTAAGAAGCCTGAACTAACCATTCATCTACAACTGTGACGTCTTAAGAGGCCTGAACTAACCATTCATCTACAACTGTGACGTCTTAAGAGGCCTGAACTAACCATTAATCTACAACTGTGACGTCTTAAGAGGCCTGAACTAACCCTTCATCTACAACTGTGACGTCTTAAGAGGCCTGAACTAACCCTTCAGAACTAACCCTTCATCTACCACTGTGACGTCTTAAGAGGCCTGAACTAACCATTCATCTACAACTGTGACGTCTTAAGAAGCCTGAACTAACCATTCATCTACAACTGTGATGTCTTAAGAAGCCTGAACTAACCATTCATCTACCACTGTGATGTCTTAAGAAGCCTGAACTAACCATTCATCTACAACTGTGATGTCTTAAGAAGCCTGAACTAACCATTCATCTACAACTGTGATGTCTTAAGAAGCCTGAACTAACCATTCATCTACAACTGTGATGTCTTAAGAAGCCTGAACTAACCATTCATCTACAACTGTGATGTCTTAAGAGGCCTGATCTAACCCTTCATCTACAACTGTGACGTCTTAAGAGGCCTGAACTAACCATTCATCTACAACTGTGACGTCTTAAGAGGCCTGAACTAACCCTTCATATACAACTGTGACGTCTTAAGAGGCCTAATCTAACCCTTCATCTACAACTGTGACGTCTTAAGAGGCCTGAACTAACCATTCATCTACAACTGTGACGTCTTAAGAGGCCTGAACTAACCATTAATCTACAACTGTGACGTCTTAAGAAGCCTGAACTAACCATTCATCTACAACTGTGACGTCTTAAGAGGCCTGAACTAACCATTCATCTACAACTGTGACGTCTTAAGAGACCTGAACTAACCATTAATCTACAACTGTGATGTCTTAAGAAGCCTGAACTAACCATTCATCTACAACTGTGATGTCTTAAGAAGCCTGAACTAACCATTCATCTACCACTGTGATGTCTTAAGAAGCCTGAACTAACCATTCATCTACAACTGTGATGTCTTAAGAAGCCTGAACTAACCATTCACCTACCACTGTGATGTCTTAAGAGACCTGAACTAACCCTTCATCTACAACTGTGATGTCTTAAGAAGCCTGAACTAACCCTTCATCTACAACTGTGATGTCTTAAGAAGCCTGAACTAACCATTCATCTACAACTGTGATGTCTTAAGAAGCCTGAACTAACCATTCATCTACAACTGTGATGTCTTAAGAGGCCTGAACTAACCCTTCATATACAACTGTGACGTCTTAAGAGGCCTAATCTAACCCTTCATCTACAACTGTGACGTCTTAAGAGGCCTGAACTAACCATTCATCTACAACTGTGACGTCTTAAGAGGCCTAATCTAACCCTTCATCTACAACTGTGACGTCTTAAGAGGCCTGAACTAACCATTCATCTACAACTGTGACGTCTTAAGAGGCCTGAACTAACCATTAATTTACAACTGTGACGTCTTAAGAAGCCTGAACTAACCATTCATCTACAACTGTGACGTCTTAAGAGGCCTGAACTAACCATTCATCTACAACTGTGACGTCTTAAGAGGCCTGAACTAACCATTAATCTACAACTGTGACGTCTTAAGAGGCCTGAACTAACCCTTCATCTACAACTGTGACGTCTTAAGAGGCCTGAACTAACCCTTCAGAACTAACCCTTCATCTACCACTGTGACGTCTTAAGAGGCCTGAACTAACCATTCATCTACAACTGTGACGTCTTAAGAAGCCTGAACTAACCATTCATCTACAACTGTGATGTCTTAAGAAGCCTGAACTAACCATTCATCTACCACTGTGATGTCTTAAGAAGCCTGAACTAACCATTCATCTACAACTGTGATGTCTTAAGAAGCCTGAACTAACCATTCATCTACAACTGTGATGTCTTAAGAAGCCTGAACTAACCATTCATCTACAACTGTGATGTCTTAAGAAGCCTGAACTAACCATTCATCTACAACTGTGATGTCTTAAGAGGCCTGATCTAACCCTTCATCTACAACTGTGACGTCTTAAGAGGCCTGAACTAACCATTCATCTACAACTGTGACGTCTTAAGAGGCCTGAACTAACCCTTCATATACAACTGTGACGTCTTAAGAGGCCTAATCTAACCCTTCATCTACAACTGTGACGTCTTAAGAGGCCTGAACTAACCATTCATCTACAACTGTGACGTCTTAAGAGGCCTGAACTAACCATTAATCTACAACTGTGACGTCTTAAGAAGCCTGAACTAACCATTCATCTACAACTGTGACGTCTTAAGAGGCCTGAACTAACCATTCATCTACAACTGTGACGTCTTAAGAGACCTGAACTAACCATTAATCTACAACTGTGATGTCTTAAGAAGCCTGAACTAACCATTCATCTACAACTGTGATGTCTTAAGAAGCCTGAACTAACCATTCATCTACAACTGTGATGTCTTAAGAAGCCTGAACTAACCATTCATCTACAACTGTGATGTTTTAAGAGGCCTGATCTAACCCTTCATCTACAACTGTGACGTCTTAAGAGGCCTGAACTAACCCTTCATCTACAACTGTGACGTCTTAAGAGGCCTGAACTAACCCTTCAGAACTAACCCTTCATCTACCACTGTGACGTCTTAAGAGGCCTGAACTAACCATTCATCTACAACTGTGACGTCTTAAGAAGCCTGAACTAACCATTCATCTACAACTGTGATGTCTTAAGAAGCCTGAACTAACCATTCATCTACCACTGTGACGTCTTAAGAGGCCTGAACTAACCATTCATCTACAACTGTGATCTCTTAAGAGGCCTGAACTAACCATTCATCTACAACTGTGATGTCTTAAGAAGCCTGAACTAACCATTCATCTACAACTGTGATGTCTTAAGAGGCCTGATCTAACCCTTCATCTACAACTGTGACGTCTTAAGAGGCCTGAACTAACCCTTCATCTACAACTGTGACGTCTTAAGAGGCCTGAACTAACCCTTCAGAACTAACCCTTCATCTACCACTGTGACGTCTTAAGAGGCCTGAACTAACCATTCATCTACAACTGTGACGTCTTAAGAAGCCTGAACTAACCATTCATCTACAACTGTGATGTCTTAAGAAGCCTGAACTAACCATTCATCTACCACTGTGACGTCTTAAGAGGCCTGAACTAACCATTCATCTACAACTGTGATCTCTTAAGAGGCCTGAACTAACCATTCATCTACAACTGTGATGTCTTAAGAGGCCTGAACTAACCCTTCATCTACAACTGTGATGTCTTAAGAGGCCTGAACTAACCCTTCATCTACAACTGTGATGTCTTAAGAGGCCTGAACTAACCCTTCATCTACAACTGTGATGTCTTAAGAGGCCTGAACTAACCCTTCATCTACAACTGTGATGTCTTAAGAGGCCTGAACTAACCCTTCATCTACAACTGTGATGTCTTAAGAGGCCTGAACTAACCCTTCATCTACAACTGTGATGTCTTAAGAGGCCTGAACTAACCCTTCACCTACAACTGTGATGTCTTAAGAAGCCTGAACTAACCATTCATCTACCACTGTGATGTCTTAAGAGGCCTGAACTAACCCTTCATCTACAACTGTGACGTCTTAAGAGGCCTGAACTAACCCTTCATCTACAACTGTGACGTCTTAAGAGGCCTGAACTAACCCTTCATCTACAACTGTGACGTCTTAAGAGGCCTGAACTAACCCTTCATCTACAACTGTGATGTCTTAAGAGGCCTGAACTAACCATTCATCTACCACTGTGATGTCTTAAGAGGCCTGAACTAACCCTTCATCTACAACTGTGATGTCTTAAGAAGCCTGAACTAACCATTCATCTACCACTGTGATGTCTTAAGAAGCCTGAACTAACCCTTCATCTACAACTGTGATGTCTTAAGAGGCCTGAACTAACCCTTCATCTACCACTGTGATGTCTTAAGAAGCCTGAACTAACCATTCATCTACCACTGTGATGTCTTAAGAAGCCTGAACTAACCCTTAATCTACAACTGTGATGTCTTAAGAAGCCTGAACTAACCATTCATCTACCACTGTGATGTCTTAAGAAGCCTGAACTAACCATTCATCTACCACTGTGATATCTTAAGAGGCCTGACACGAGCTAAAGTGCGATCACACACACAAGCACACGCACACGCACAATACTAAGGGCTACTACACTGATAGGAAGACAGGCAGACTAAAGGGTGGGGCTAAACCCCTGTACCATAAACTATTGGCTATGGAAAACATCAATTTAAACAATCAGTCACTGATAGGACAACAGCCAGGATAAGGCGGGGCTAAGTCACTGTACCCGTTCTCTTATAGATGGGAGGTTTGCTGTAGATGTTGGGTTCGCCTGAGGCTGGGGAAAGACAGGGAGGGAGGGGGAGAGAGAAGGGAGAAGGGTGATGTGAAACATGTGAGAGAGGAAGGGAGGGAGGGATGGGTAGAGGGGTAGAAGGAGGTAAAGGAAGAAGTAACAAAGGGAAGATCTATAGAGTACCATAGCTACAATAGCTGATAACAAGAGAGTTTGAGGACATATAAAAATAGAGGAGGATAGCCGAGGATCAGAGAAGATGGAAAGATGAGGAGATGCTGAAGAGAAGGTACCGTCCCAAATGGCACCCTATTCCATATCTATTGCACTACTATAGAGAATAGGGTGCCATTTGGAACACAGATGAAGTGTAGTCCTACCTGGTACATGGAAATGTTTGGGGGCGTGGTATGTGGTAGGAGTACTAGGCCGCCCCTCCAGCGTGCCGTAATAGGGCGAGCTCCTGCCACTCTCAGAACCTGCAGCCAGCACTAGCCAATCACAGCAAAACATGAGCATGAAGAAAGGCATTGTCCTGCCCTGCAGTCCCACCCACCCAATCAGAACCAAAAGAAAAGCTGATCAACAGTGTCTGCCAGCCAATCACTTGAGCCAATCAGGTGCAGAATGCATTTCAACAGCATTGAGGAAAGGCATACTGCACCATCTGAGCACAGGAAGCTAGAACGAATGGTTTAAGCCTCCTTCTCCTGCTGGTCACTGCTTTTAAATGCATTAACTGTCATAAGTGATATGATGGAAGATACAGTGCCTTTGGAAAGTATTCAGACCCCTTGAATTTTTCCACATTTTGTTAAGTTACAGCCTTATTCTAAAATGGATTAAATAAATAAAAAATACTCAGCAATCTACACACAATACCACATACTGACAAAGTGAAAACAGGTTAATAAATGTTTGCAAATCTATGAAGTTACAAACAGAAATACCTTATTTACATAAGTATTCAAACCCTTTGCTATGAGACTCAATATTGAGCTCAGGTGTATCCTGTTTCCATTGATCATCCTTGAGATGTTTCTACAACTTGATTGGAGTCCACCTGTGGTAAAT
>NC_059226.1:42618621-42651121 GCF_020615455.1 Coregonus clupeaformis
TGCTTAAAGGATGGAAGGGAGTATGTGCTAGAGTACAAATGCTTCAGGAGGTGGTTATATCAGAGTGGGAGGTAGACCAAACAACAAATAGGGATGCACAGAATAATAATAAAAGGGTAAAAAGATCATATGAACATGACCCCAGTGTATATTTGGATGCAATAGGTCAACCCAGAGGAATTCCAAATGAATATAAGGCAAGAGATGAAATTAAAGCAGGATTTGAATCAATATTTGTCTGGATTACAACCAACAAAAACCTAGAATGGATCAATTATATTTATTATAATCAACAAAGGTTTATTAATTACACAGACTCTGCATTATCAGCTTTAGGAGAGCAAGTACAGGCTACCAGTAGAATGGCATGGCAGAATAGGCAGGCTTTAAACTGGCTATTAGCGGAAAAAGGTGGAGTTTGTGTTATGTTTGGAGATGAATGTTGTACTTTTATCCCCAATAATACTGCCCCGGATGGTTCTTTCACTGAAGCAATGACTAAACTCAAGGGACTACGAAAAGAGGTTAAGGATAATGCTGGGTATGATGTTCATGTTTGGGACTGGATGGAATTAACTTTGGGAAAATGGGGTGCAATGTTTACAAAAATGGCAATAATGATAGGAATATCACTTGTAGTAATGGGAGTAGTGTTTTGTTGTATACTACCTCTGTTAAAATCACTTTTGATTCAAACCACAGTAAAACAGATGACTGTACAGACAATTGTTACTATTTCAGCCAAGGAAATACATCCAGTTCAGGGAGCCCCAGGACAGTATGTTAATAAATATGGGAAATCTTGTAATGTTAAAGGAGGACCAATGGACTGTCCATTTGGGAATCCTGAATGTCTGTATGGAGTTGTCCCTGGGGGTGGATGGGCCTGCCATGGTTACAAAGCCCAACAGGAAAATGTGGAGGTTAATTTAGAGGAAAACCTTGCAGACTTGTATCCAATTCCTGACTGGGCTATGGGACCTCATCAGGATGGGTCAAGTATTGAGGAAGATATATTGGTTTAAATATATGCGTGTGAAGTGAAACCAAATATGGCAAGGCTAAGAATAAGTAAATGCACATGCTTACATATATTTTAAAATTAATCTTTGTATTATTTGGGACAATATTGGAATGTCCCATAGGGGGGATATATAGGATTATTTTATGTATCATTATGGCACATGTAGGGAGATGCCAAAGGTAAAATGTAATAAACATGTTTGATATTGTATAATTCAGAAACATGCTTAAATAAGGAATATAGACATGAAGTATATGCTGTGTTTTGAATAAATGTATGTGTTTTTTCACAGAGGCTCTTAAACAGTGTGCAGTACATTAGTGTTAAGAAGGGGCCCAAGCCACGCAGCCAATAGAATGATAGAATAAGAGGCTTCATATGGAAAAGGGCATTCATGACATTTTGGAGTGGATAATGTGTAACAGCTGGACGTTGAAAAAGAGGGGTGGTGCAGAGTGCAGAACTAAAAAACAGTTAGGAATGTATGCATGTTTTTTTCATATGTGTCTATATAAGAGATCTCTTAGCCAGAGGGAGACAGTTGCTCCATGGAGAAAAACTCAGGCTTTGTTATGCAATAAAGTCTAATTCTTGAATTCACAGGCTCCTGTGTCTTGAGAGATATTTCATTTTGAGTTGATTATCTCTTAGTCAAATGTTTCTACGACACCATTCCAAGACATTTAAATGTTTCCCCTTAAACCACTCGAGTGTTGCTTTAGCAGTATGCTTAGGGTCATTGTCCTGCTGGAAGGTGAACCTCCGTCCCAGTCTCAAATCTCTGGAAGACTGAAACCGGTTTCCCTCAAGAATTTCTCTGTATTTTGCATCATCCATCATTCCTTCAATTCTGACCAGTTTCCCAGTCCCTGCCGATGAAAAACATCCCCACAGCATGATGCCACCACCACAATGCTTCACTGTGGGGATGGTGTTCTCGGGGTGATGAGAGGTGTTGGGTTTGAGCCAGACATAGTGTTTTCCTTGATGGCCAAAAAGCTCAATTTTAGTCTCATCTAACCAGAGTACCTTCTTCCATATGTTTGGGGAGTCTCCCACATGGCTTTTGGCGAACACCAAACATGTTTGCTTATTTTTTTCTTTAAGCAATGGCTTTTTTCGGGCCACTATTCTGTAAAGCCCAGCTCTGTGGAGTGTACGGCTTAAAGTGGTCCTATGTACAGATACTCCAATCTCCGCTGTGGAGCTTTGCATCTCCTTCAGGGTTATCTTTGGTCTCTTTGTTGCCTCTCTGATTAATGCCTTCCTTGCCTGGCCCGTGAGTTTTGGTGGGCGGCCCTCTCTTTGCAGGTTTGTTATTGTGCCATATTCTTTAAATTTTTTAATAATGGATTTAATGGTGCTCCGTGGGATGTTCAAAGTTTGGGATATTTTTTTATAACCCAACCCTGATCTGTACTTCTCCACAACTTTGTCCCTGAGCTGTTTGGAGAGCTCCTTAGTCTTCATGGTGCCGCTTGCTTGGTGGTGCCCCGTGCTTAGTGGTGTTGCAGACTCTGGGGCCTTTCAGAACAGGTGTATATATACTGAGATCATGTGACAGATCATGTGACACTTAGATTGCACACAGGTGGACTTTATTTAACTAATTATGTGAATTCTGAAGGTAATTGGTTGCACCAGATCTTATTTAGGGGCTTCGTAGCAAAGGGGGTGAATACATATGCACGCACCACTTTTCCGTTACTTATTTTTTATAATTTTTTGAAACAAGTTATTTATTTCATTTCACTTCACCAATTTGGACTATTTTGTGTCCATTACATGAAATCCAAATAAAAATCCATTTAAATTACAGGTTGTAATGCAACAAAATAGGAAAAACGCCAAGGGGGATGAATACTTTTGCAAGGCACTGTATAGCCAAGTCATCGTTACTCATTGTGGATTTATTCCTTGTGCTATTATTTTCCTATTATTTCTCTATTTTCTCTGCATTGTTGGGAAGGGCCCGTAATAAAGCATTTCACCTGTTGTTTACGAAGCATGTGACAAATAGCATTTGATTTGACATGTTTTCGTAATTTGATAATTTTCTTATGTTTTGATACATGACTCAAGTTTAGGATTTTGAGCATTGCATTACTCCACTGATGTATATTTAGTGTAGCCCCTTCCTTCCATTGAAAGAAAAGCAGACTGTTGGAGCCCAGGCTATCCACCTGTTTTCGTGACTGTTAGGGCCCAGGCTATCCACCTGCTTTTGTGTTAGTTACCCTGGATTATATCCCAGAATACATATTGCAGGATCTGGGTCAATGGCGAACCCTACAACTTCAGTAATACTGTTCAGTACATTAGTCCAGAACCTCTTTGTTCACAGTCCCATACCATATGTAGATCAGTTCCCTTCTCATAGGAACATCTCGAGCAGGCGCCTGTAGGTCTCAGACCAACCCTGCAACTTGGTCTCAGGGTTGGACGTAACATAGTAAATGTAAATTCATATGATATGTTACGAATTTGCAAAATGTATGATACGTTATGAATTCCAATTTGTTGTGGCTAACGTTAACTAGGTGGCTAACGCTAACGTTAGCTACGTGGCTAACGTTAGCTAGGCTAGGGGTTAGGGGTTTGATTAGGGCTAAGGTTAGGAGTTAGGTTAAAGGGTTAAGGTTAGGGGAAGAGTTAGCTAACATGCTATGTAGTTGCAAAGTAGCCTAGCTAAAAAGTAGTAAGTAGTTGTAAAGTTGCTAATTAGCTAAAATGCTAAAGTTGTCCATGAGCACGCAACCTTTGTGTTGCTAGACGCTCGTGTTATACGTCCGACCAACCACTCTACTTTAGTTATTGCCTTAAGTAACCTTCTGTCTTATGTAACCATACCAAACATAACATATCATACTAATTTGAGTGTGTATGGATTTACATTTACTATGTAAAGCTAATTTTATTTTCATAATGTTTTTACGATATAGCTAATTTTGACTTTGCCACTTGCCCATCTAGTGGGAACCATGCAGTGGCATGTATTCATGGTTGCCAGGGGAAGCCAGGCTTCTCCAAAAAAATGACCAAGAAAAAAACATTTGGTTTTCGTCTGTGTTTCATAAATGTCCTTGAATTCGCAAGAGGCTGAATGTATCTCACAGGAGAAAGCATCCAAGTGAACAAAACAGCGCCCCCTCTGTCTCCGTATGTGTAGCCCATCTATCTGATGCTGTGTGGTCAGAAAGAGTATGACATTGTTGCCGCGCGTAGCATTGAACTCAAGGGAAGCCAGCGAGCATTTGGCCTCCCTTGATAAAACAATTTATAAAATAATAACCAATCAGAGTTGAGCTAAACTGAGTGAGCTCACCTGTAAATGGTCCTGGCGCACCAACAAAAAGGTATCAAGGGAAGCCAAACGCCACTAACAGAAAACCTAAATTGTTGCATCTCGTTGTGTCGTTGTCCTCCGGTGGCTAGCTAGCTAGCTAAAATCATCCCTTTCCTAAATTAGCCATGGATGGAGATAGGGATTTGGACTACTTATTTCTCCGTACTGGTCAATGATTATAATGGCGATTCTGATCCAACAATAAATTCATACATTGTGCCCCTGGCCTGAGAGGATGGATGTTCAACATGTAGATCGATGTAGTAACGTTAGGCTAATGTTAACTATCTGGCCTGGTGCATCGTTGCCCATGAAAGGAAGATAGGCTAGCCAGCAAGCATTTTAGCCAGGAGCCTAGGACTACAAAAACTAAAAGAATGATAGACCGTTTAGGCAACATTTACATGTTAGTCATTTAGCAGACGCTCTTATCCAGAGCGACTTACAGGAGCAATTAGGGTTAACTGCCTTGCTCAAGGGCACATCAACAGATTTTTCACCTAGTCGGCTCGGGGATTAGAACCAGCGCCCTTTCGGTTACTGGCACAACGCTCTTAACCACTAAGCTACCTGCCGCCCATGGATGGCATTGGCGTTTCTCTACAAATAGGGTAAGTCAACATGTTTTTTCTACGCGCACGCGTGCACACACACACACGCATAGGTGATTAGATGATGTTGAAATGGTGCTGGAATAGTGGAGGCAACGCCTGTTTTCTTTGCGACTTGCGGTAACTCTCCCTGGTTCTAATCAATAGTTGTTTAGTAGTCCGAAAATGTAGGAAACATTAACTTGCTTGACCATGCTGTTGGCCATGTAATTGTTTGTCACATGCAATATGTTTTGTGGACTTCACCAGATAAATGTTGCTCTCCGGTTTTGTGATTAAACAAGGGTGTGGTTGAATTTATTCTGCCACTGTGTCTTCTTATTGTCTCAGCCTTACGCCAATATATCACGGTGGCAGGGCATATGAACTAACAAGTTATAGAGCAAACAATGCAATTATCACAACACATTGGTTGTAATATGGCTTTTTTCCCCTGGTTTGGATTCCCCGGTGATTTTACCCACGCACTGCTACTGGAACCATGCAGTAGGTATTGCTGAGTGATTAACAGAAATGTCAGTTATTTTTCGTTTTTTAAACAACTAATTGACTGACACCAGTTCAGTTATTTGAAATCCATTGAATTCAGGGTTTTTCTGGGAGCTCAATGTGCAGTTTCTGTAGAGATAAATCAGATCAAGCCTGAACTGTGCCGATGTAGTAGGGAGTTGTAGTTTCCAACAGGCCAATATTCTACATAGTTTAGCTCAGAAAACGTGGTAATGAACTACAATGACGATAATCCATTACGCGCCCACTTAAACTTGTCTGGTCTGTGCGGAGCATGTGATGGAGCGGGATAGAAAGCAGTTACTTCATGAGCCTGAAAAGTGGAGCGAGTAGTGGAGCTGGATCAGAGCTGGAGCGGAGCTGGAGCGGAGCTGGAGCGGAGCTGGAGCGGAGCTGGAGCGGAGCTGGAGCGGAGCTGGATCGGAGCTGGAGCGGAGCTGGAGCGGAGCTGGAGCGGAGCTGGAGCGGAGCTGGAGTGGAGCTGGAGTGGAGCTGGAGCAGTGGAGCTGGAGCGGAGCGAGTAGTGGAGCTGGAGCGGAGCGAGTAGTGGAGCGAGTAGTGGAGCTGGAGCGGAGCTGGAGTGGAGCGAGTAGTGGAGCGAGTAGTGGAGCTGGAGCGGAGCTGGAGCGGAGCGAGTAGTGGAGCGAGTAGTGGAGCTGGAGCGGAGCTGGAGCGGAGCTGGAGTGGAGCTGGAGTGGAGCGAGTAGTGGAGCGAGTAGTGGAGCTGGAGCGGAGCTGGAGTGGAGCTGGAGCGGAGCTGGAGTGGAGCTGGAGTGGAGCGAGTAGTGGAGCTGGAGCGGCGCGAGTAGTGGAGCGAGTAGTGGAGCTGGAGCGGAGCTGGAGTGGAGCTGGAGCGGAGCTGGAGTGGATCGAGTAGCGGAGCTGGAGTGGAGCGAGTAGCGGAGCGTGCCCAATTTGACTTGAGCACAGAGCGAGATTCCCAAAGGCTGGAGCGTCGGCGTTCTCGCCCGCTCCAATTTCGCTCCAGTACCGCTCCAGGGTCGCTCGCTTCATGAGCTCAGGGCGTGCCCGGCCCAGCATGCATTTGTAGTCTACTTGTGTGCTGCTATAGCCCTTGCTTTAGCTACTGTCATGGAGTTCACTAAATATTGTCATAAAGAAACTGATAAAACACACAGGTGAAAACTCAAGGTGACTTACAAAGATGAGGACCAAGAGCAAGAGAGGGAGTGTGGTGATGTAATGTCCACAACTAAAGAATCATTGTGGAATCTGAAAAGACACGTATCCTGAAAGTATGATGGGGTACTTACTACGTGCACATGCTAAAAGAAAGGAATGAGGTGGGTAGATAACTAAGTGTGTCATTGTAGCAAAGTATTTATAAACTAAAAATCAGATCTCTTAAAAGTTTCCTTCATTTTTGTTCTATTATCTATACAATAGACCATCATTGATTTTGGCCCAATAGGCCTGGCTTATTCCAACTTTCAAGGAGCTTTCTGTTTTGATTGGGTTATTTTGCCTAAAAACCTTTAGGCCTACCTTTAGAAAAAAAGAAAACTCTGCATCCCTGCCCAGACTGGCAAGAGTCAAAAGGGCTTTTAGCATCCCCAGTTGCTCTGCAAGCGCGAAATGGACATTCTCCGCTGCTGGCCTGCTCTCCAGGAACCATCGCATGAGCCTGAAGCCGCAGACTCTGGCCAAACTGGTGTTTCTAAAATTGAATTCAAAGGCATATTTTGTTTAATTTGTAATTAATGCTAAGTATGTCACAGCCTGTATGTGCAATTTATAGACTATAATGATTTAATACAACAAAAATGTTCTTTAAATGCTGAGCGATTAATGTCCCTGACTCCCTACTGGCCTAGTGTGTTGCACTCGCAAATGCTTTACAATGTGTTTCTTTGTAGGCTATAGCCTTGAAATTATTGAAATAATATCGCCTAAATTCATTTCCGTTCCTTCTTAGGCTCTCTGTCTGGCTCCTGACCTATTTAGTGTGTTTATATGCTGTTTAATATGACATGTAGCCTATTTGAAATGATGAGCGCTTCTTACATTCACCTTTTCAGGTTTATTAAAATACTTTTCTTTCAAATCCATATGGCTTGGTTTCAATACTTCAAAACCAAATGGTAGGTCCAGGTAGTCACAAAAATAGATGGGTGTTGGTAAAATTGTGATTTTTAATGAATAGAGCGAATTTGGACTGGCAGTTTTTTTTCCTGTGAGTGAGGAGCGGGTTTTTAGCAGAGCGGGTTTTTAGCAGAGCGGGTTTTTAGCAGAGCGGTTGGTTGGAAAGGAGGTGGAGAGCGGGGACCGCTCAACTCCGCTCACATACTCTGACTGATAGTTGGTATTCAGCAGTCATAAAAGTATGCCTTATTTACACTGAACAAAAATATAAACACAACATGTAAAGTGTTGGTCCCATGTTTCATTTAGCTGAAATAAAAGATCCCAGAAGTTTTCCATACGCACAAAAATTGTATTTCTCTCAAATGTTGTTCATAATTTTTTTTTATATCCCTGTTTGTGAGATTTCTCTTTTGCCAAGATAATACATCCACCTGACAGTTGTGGCATATCAAGAAGCTGATTAAACATCATGATCATTACACAGGTGCGCCTTGTGCTGCGGACAATAAAAGGCCACTCTAGCAGTTTTGCCACACAACACAATGCCACAGATGTCTCAAGTTTTGAGGGAGTGTGCAATTGGCATGCTGAATGCAGGAATGTGCACCAGAGCTGTTGCCAAAGATATTAATGTTAATTTCTCTACCAACATCGTTTTAGAGAATTTGGCAGTACGCCCAACCGGCCTCACAACCGCAGACCACGTGTAACCACACCAGCCCAGGACCTCCACATCCGGCTTCTTCAACTGTGGGATCGTCTGAGACCTGCCGCCTGGACAGCTGATGAAACTGTGGGTTTGCACAACTGAAGAATTTCTGCACAAACTGTCAGAAACCGTCTCAGTGAAGCTCATCTGCGTGCTCGTCGTCCTCACCAGGGTCTTGACCTGACTGCAGTTCGGCGTCGTAACCGACTTCAGTGGGCAAATGCTCACCTTCGATGGCCACTGGCACGCTGGAGAATTGTGCTCTTTACGGATGAATCCCGGTATTAACTGTACTGGGCAGATGGCAGACAATGTGTATGGCGTAATGTGAGCGAGCGGTTTGCTGATGTCAACGTTGTGAACAGAGTGCCCCATGGTGGCGGTGGGATTATGGTATGGGCAGGCATAAGCTATGGACAATGAACACAATTGCATTTTATCGATGGCAATTTGAATGCACAGAGATACCGTGACGAGATCCTGAGGCCCGTTGTCGTGGCGTTAATCCGCTGCCATCACCTCACGTTTCAGCATGATAATGCACGGCCCCAGGTAGCAAGGATCTGTACACAATTCCTGGAAGCTGAAAATGTCCCAGTTCTTCCATGGCCTGCATACTCACCAGACATGTCACCCATTGAGTAAGTTTGGGATGCTCTGGATCGATGTGTACAACAGCGTGTTCCAGTTCCCGCCAATATCCAGCAATTTCGCACAGCCATTGAAAGGAATGGGACAACATTCCACAGGCCACAATTAACAGCCTGATCAACTCTATGCGAAGGAGATGTGTTGCGCTGCATGAGACAAATGGTGGTCACACCAGATACTGAGTGGTTTCTGATCAACGCCCATATCTTTTTTTTAAGGTATCTGTGACCAACATAGATTAAGGCCTAATTAATTTATTTCAATTGACTGATTGTGACGAGGTATGAATGAAGGAGTCAGGCGCAGGAGGTAAAACACTGAAGTCCAGAGTTTATTCCGTTTACATATATCAAACGCACCCAGCGTCAAAACGAAACTATCACAAGGGAAATATTCCACCTTGGCAATAACAAATGGAAGAGAAGCTCAACCGAGCTACTTGCTCTCACAATGAAACAATCACTCACAAAGACAAGGGGAACAGAGGGAACACTTATACACATACTAATTAGGGGAATGAGCACCAGGTGTGTGTGATTGACAAGACAAGACATGACAAGTGGAGTGATGAGAATGGGATCAGCAGTAGCTAGTAAGCCGGCGATGACGAACGTCGAAACCTGCCCGAACAAAGAGGGGAGGCAGCCTCGGCGGAAGTCGTGACAGTACCCCCCCCTTGATGCGCGGCTCCAGCAGTGCGTCGACCCCGGCCAGGAGGACGTGGAGCAGGGCGAGTCGGATGGCGACGGTGGAAATCCTTCAACAGGGAGGGATCGAGGATGTCCCTCCTTGGGACCCAGCACCGTTCCTCCGGACTGTACCCCTCCCACTCCACGAGATACTGAAGGCCCCCCACCCGACGCCTCGAATCCAGTAAGGAACGGACCGAGTACGCCAGGGCCCCCTCGATGTCCAGAGGAGGTGGAGGAACCTCCCGCACCTCAGACTCCTGAAGCGGACCAGCTACCACCGGCCTGAGGAGAGACACATGAAACGAGGGGTTAATACGGTAATCGGGGGGAGTAACAACCTGTATGTAACCTCGTTTATCCTCCTCAGGACTTTAAACGGCCCCACAAACCGCGGGCTCAGCTTCCGGCAGGGCAGGCGGAGGGGTAGATTCCGGGTCGAGAGCCAGACCCGATCCCCCGGTACGAAAACCGGGGCCTCCCTGCGGTGGCGGTCAGCGTTCGCCTTCTGATGACGCACAGCGCGCTGGAGGCGAACGTGGGCAGCGTCCCAAGTCTCCTCCGCGCGCCAAAACCAGTCATCCACCACAGGAGCCTCGGTCTGGCTTTGGTGCCACGGTTCCAGGACCGGTTGGTAACCCAACACACATTGGAAGGGTGTTAGGTTAGTGGAGGAGTGGCGGAGAGAGTTCTGAGCGTATTCTGCCCATGGCAAGATCACCGACCACTCCCCCGGCCGGTCCTGACAGTAGGTCCGCAGGAACCTACCCACATCTTGATTCACCCTTTCCACCTGCCCATTACTCTCGGGGTGAAATCCAGAGGTCAGGCTGACCGAGACCCCCAGACGTTCCATGAACGCCTTCCAGACTCTAGACGTGAACTGGGGACCTCGGTCGGACACGATATCCTCTGGTACCCCGTAGTGCTGGAAGACGTGAGTAAACAGAGCCTCCGCAGTTTGTAGGGCCGTGGGGAGACCGGGCAGAGGAAGGAGGCGGCAGGACTTCGAAAAGCGATCCACAACGACCAGGATAGTGGTGTTACCTTGGGAGAGGGGAAGATCAGTAAGAAAATCAATACTAAGGTGAGACCGTGGTCGTTGTGGAACTGGTAAAGGTTGTAGCTTACCCGCTGGGAGGTGCCTAGGTGCCTTACTCTGGGCGCACACTGAGCAGGAGGAAACATACACCCTCACGTCCTTAGCCAAGGTAGGCCACCAGTACTTCTCGGTCAGGCAGCACATTG
The DNA here is from genome assembly GCF_020615455.1 of Coregonus clupeaformis. Lineage (NCBI taxonomy): Eukaryota > Metazoa > Chordata > Actinopteri > Salmoniformes > Salmonidae > Coregonus > Coregonus clupeaformis. The sequence continues at coordinate 42,629,516 of NC_059226.1, forward strand.
TACGATTGATACCTGGATGACCAGAGGAGGGTGACGTGTGTGCCCAGTAGATCAGACGATCACGGATAAGCGCAGGCACGTACTGCAGCCCAGCTGGACACTGCGGTGGAGATGGATCTGTGCGTAATGCCTGCGCAATATCCGCGTCTATCGCCCATACTACCGGCGCCACAATGCATGAGGCCGGGAGTATGGGGGTGTTGTCTCTGGGCCTCTCCTCTGTGTCATACAGCCGAGACAGTGCATCTGCCTTCACGTTCTTCATCCCGGAATGTAAGAGAGTGTGAAATAAAACCAGGTGAAGAAGAGGGCTCACCTGGCCTGGCGAGAATTCAGCCTCCTCGCTGCCCGAATGTACTCCAGGTTACGGTGGTCTGTCCAGACGAGGAAAGGGTGTTTCACCCCTTCGAGCCAATGCCTCCACACCGTCAAAGCTCTGACAACAGCCAGCAGCTCCCGATCACCAATGCCATAGTTCTGCTCCGCCGAGCTGAGCTTCTTCGAAAAGAAGGCACAGGGGCGGAGCTTGGGTGGTGTGCCCGAGCGTTGGGATAAGGCAGCGCCTATCCCTACCTTGGACGCATCCACCTCCACTACGAACGGTAGTGATGAATCGGGGTGAGCCAGTACCGGGGCTGAGGTGAACAGACCCCGCAATCTACTGAAGGCCAAATCAGCCTCAGCAGACCAGCGGAGTTGGGACGGCCCACCCTTCAACAAGGAGGTAATGGGAGCTGCGACCTTGCCAAAGCCCCGAATAAACCTCTGATAGTAGTTGGCAAAGCCAAGGAAGCGCTGCACCTCCTTCACCGTGGTTGGAGTCGGCCAATTACGCACGGCTGAAATGCGATCTCCCTCCATCTCCACACCTGTGGTAGTAATGCGGTATCCGAGGAAGGAGATTGACTGCTGGAAAAAACACACACTTCTCTGCCTTGGCATAAAGATCATTCTCCAGCAGTCGGACCAGTACCTTGCGAACCAGGGACACATGCTCGGCGCGCGTAGCGGAATACACCAGGATTTCATTGATGTAGACCACCACACCGCGACCAAGCATATTCCGAAACACCTCGTTCACAAAGGACTGGAAAACGGATGGAGCATTCATCAAACCGTAGGGCATCACCAGGTATTCATAATGCCCGAGGTTGTGCTGAATGCTGTTTTCCACTCATCCCCTTCCCGAATATGCACCAGGTTGTAGGCACTCCTGAGGTCTAATTTGGTGAAAAAATGGGCCCCATGCATTGACTCAATCACTGAAGGAATGAGGGGAAGAGTGGTCGATAATGAATGTACGGGCGTAAACCGCCATCTTTCTTCTTCACAAAGAAGAAACTTGAGGAAGCAGGTGAAGTGGAGGGACGTATATACCCCTGGCTCAGGGACTCGGTGACGTATGTTTCCATAGCCTCCGTTTCAGCCTGCGACAGGGGATACACATAACTCCTGGGAGGTACAGCGTCTACCCGAAGGTTTATCGCGCAATCCCCCTCCCGATGAGGTGGTAATTTAGTCGCTTGCGTCTTGGAAAACCTGAGCGCCAGATCATGGTATTCGAGGGGAATGCGCATGGTGGGGGTACCGTCTGGACTTTCCACCGTGGTCGCACCAACGGAAACACCCAGACACCTACCCGGACACTCACGCGACCACCCCGTAAGAACCCTCTGCGGCCATGAAAAATTGGGGTTGTGAAGGGCTAACCACGGAATACCTAAGACTACAGGGTAAGCAGGAGACTCAATAATCAAAAAAGTGATCTGCTCAACATGCGTCTCCTGTGTAATCATGGTGACTGGTACAGTAACCTCCTTAACCAACCCGGACCCTAATGGTCGACTATCAAGTGCTCTGATGGGGAGTGGAATGGATAGGGGAACCAATGAAATGCCTTGACGGTGTGCAAATGCCCTGTCCATAAAGTTCCCAGCTGCGCCTGAATCGACTAGCGCCTTACACTGGGAAACTACCAGGTGATCGGGAAAGGAGATAGATAAGGTACAGTGCGCCGCAAAGGGCTCTGAACAAGTTTGGGTGTTTGTTACCTGGGGTGATGCGTGAGTATCCTGCCTACCGCCTCCAGACCCAAAGGAACGTTGACTACGACATGCGGTGGATTGTCCCTTCGTGCCCCCAGAGTGGCACTGTCGCTGTCCTCCTGCGCTCTCTCGACCGGCGGCTCCCCCCAGCTCCATCTGCTCGGGGTCAGAGTCGTCCGGAGTGGGAATGGGCAGACCCCTACCAGGACGTCCTCTGGCTGCTAGCAGATTGTCCAGCCGGATGGCCATGTCCACCAGTTGGGAGAACGATAGCATGGCATCACTGCAGGCTAGCTCCCGTCGGACGTCCTCCCTTAGGTGGCACCGGCAATGGTCGATCAGGGCCCGCTCGTTCCACCCGGACCCCGCTGCCAGCGTCCGGAACTGCAGCACGTAGTCCTGTGCGGTCCTCGTCCCCTGCCTCAGATGGACCAGTCGTTCGCCCGCCTCTCGACCCTCAGGTGGGTGATCGAAAACGGCCCGAAAGAGGAGAGCAAACTCCCCGTAGTCCTCCAACGCGGCACCTCCCTTGTTCCACACCGCGTTGGCCCACTCCAGGGCTCTCCCACAAAGGCCGGAAACGAGGACGCTGGAGAAATACAACTCTAGTTGGAGCAGAAATTCCTTACATCGCGCTGCCGTCCCATCAAACGCCGGTGGCTGGGATATCTGGATCCCTCCAGGGGCTGGGGTGTAGGTGGCTGGATCCGGTTGACCAGCTGGTCTCGATAGATCGGTCCTCTCCTCTCCAGGCATTCTGCTACCTGAAGAACCCGATCCATCGCTTCCCCCAAGCTGGCCAGCATCAAGGAATGCTCCTGGACCCTTGCCACAACTCCAGGCATGCGGTCGTCTCCTGCTGACTTCATTCAGCGGGTGAATGATTCTGTGACGAGGTGTGAATGAAGGAGTCAGGCGCAGGAGGTAAAACACTGAAGTCCAGAGTTTATTCCGTTTACATATATCAAACTATCACAAGGGAAATATTCCACCTTGGCAATAACAAATGGAAGAGAAGCTCAACCGAGCTACTCGCTCTCACAATGAAACAATCACTCACAAAGACAAGGGGAACAGAGGGAACACTTATACACATACTAATTAGGGGAATGAGCACCAGGTGTGTGTGATTGACAAGACAAGACATGGCAAGTGGAGTGATGAGAATGGGATCGGCAGTAGCTAGTAAGCCGGTGACGACGAACATCGAAACCTGCCCGAACAAGGAGGGGAGGCAGCCTCGGCGGAAGTCGTGACACTGATTTCCTCATATGAACAGTAACTCAGTAAAATCTTTGAAATTGTTGCATTATGCATTATGTTTTTGTTCAGTGTACTTTGAAGAACTACTAAAATAGTGATTATGGCAGACAGCATAGGCAGCAGCTCTATAGAGATGATTAAGGTAAAGTAATGTGAATAAATTATGGTTAATGGGGCTTTTATTAATTGTTTTATTCTGTGTTGTTACAGCATTCAACCCACATAATGCATAGTGCATTTAATGTCTTTAAAAAATAATCGAAACCGAACCATAATTTTTTTTAAATAATCGAACCGAAACTGAACCGACCTCAAAAAGCGCTAATCACTCAGCACTAGCAGTAGGCCCAGGTGCTCTCTCACATTCAGTTCAGCAGGTAAGGTAGGTTAATGTGTACATGATAACAGAACCTGTCATCACTAGAACGCCACATGACTTGTCTCAATTAAAACCCTTGTCTAAGCAAACCAGTGTCCCTCGTTCACTATCAAGGATGGTCAAGGTCATTTAAATGAATTCCACATTGTAACCTTACACAGAGACAGTCAAGCATGGTATTGTTATTTCTGTTAACATCTGCCATATCATTACAGGATACATACAATGACATTAGGGTATGGTATGCTTTCGTGGAGTTAATTGGTAAAGAGAGGGGGTGAGAGTGTGGGAGACAGAGAAAGAGAGAGAGAGCGATAGATAGATAATGAAAGAGAGGGGGGAGAGACAGAGAGAGAGAGAGAGAGAGAGAGAGAGAGAGAGAGAGAGAGTGGGTGTGTGTGTGTGCTGTTGGTCTATGCGGTTTTGAGGGGACAACACTCACCAACTCAACACTCACAGCTGCAAATTATTGTTGTTCAATGCTGCCCAGAGGGCAGTGCCTCCCCTTTTATGCGATCAAGCGCGAAACAAGAACGCACAAGTAAGTCAACTGATGATAAGTAGTAGTCTAACGGTCCAGCAACAGGTAGGGGACATTTCTTCCGTAGTTTAACATGGGTCGGGTACTTGCTCTACCAATGTAAGCTATTATAATAGGATTTCGTGAAAGCAGCGGTTAGCGAGATATATCGGACAAGGCACCGGCTTTAGTACGTTTTTTGTTGTTTGTTTTTTTCGCTCACCGCATGCAGGCTGTTTTGTCCCACTTCATTCATCCACCAAGTGCGTTTTGGACGGCGACTACAGCGTGTGTCCTTCCTATTGATGAGAAAACACACCAGGCTGCAAACAGCATGTCATCTCCAGACAAGACAACCCAAAGGAATGAGGTCCTCAATAACATACGGAGGTCCTCGATGGTGGCGGGACATGGGAGAAAACAGTCCGAGTTTGAGATGTCACAAGCCGCGTCAGCCTCACAACCTGGGGCGCTTATTTCTAACAACAGGTTACCGTGTGACGCCGGCGGCATCACCATTCACACAACTGTCACTCGACCGTCGGTGTCTCACCTACCCGGGCTCAATCTGAACCCCCGGATGTCCGTATACAGCGCAACTCGCCCAGTTATCATCAGCCGTGCTTACGTTCAAGGACGCGCTTATAACTTTCTGGAAAGACCATCTGGGTGGAAATGCTTCGTGTATCACTTCTCGGTGTGAGTGTTTATGATGAATAACGTTGATATAATAGGAACACATTACTTGCATTTGTCAACCATGCCAAGTGCTTTGTGGGCGTTTTGCCAAGTGCCAAACGGTTCAAAGCAGTTCAAGGGCATGACACTAGGCTATCCTTTGGATTATTTCTAGTAGTCCTAATACAATACTATACTGGTGATTAAAGGTAAAATGATGCTACTGAATGATACTGTAGGCTATAAGATGTAGGCTATATGTAGATTTATACAGCTGAACAAACTCACTTCAGTATTTAATGAACATTTGTATTTATTTTTATTTCACCTTTATTTAACCAGGGAAGCCAGTTGAGAACAAGTTCTCATTTACAACTGCGACCTGGCCAAGATAAAGCAAAGCAGTGCGATAAAAACAACAACAACACAGAGTTACACATGGGATAAACAAAACATACAGTCAATAACACAATAGAAAATCTATATAAAGTGTGTGCAAATGTAGTAAGTTATGGAGGTAAGGCAATAAATAGGTCATAGTGCAAAATAATTACAATTTAGTATTAACACTGGAGTGATAGATGAAGATGATGTGCAAATAGAGATACTGGGGTGCAAATTAGCAAAATAAATAACAATATGGGGATGAGGTAGTTGGATGGGCTAATTTCAGATGGGCTGTGTACAGGTGCAGTGATCGGTAAGCTGCTCTGACAACTGATGATTAAAGTTAGTGAGGGAGATTTGTGTCTCCAGCTTCAGAGATTTTTGTAGTTCGTTCCAGTCATTAGCAGCAGAGAACTGGAAGGAATGGCGGCCAGAGGAGGTGTTGGCTTTGGGGATGACCAGTGAGATATACCTGCTGGAGCGCATACTACAGGTGGGTGTTGCTATGGTGACCAATTAGCTAAATTAAGGCAGGGATTTGCCTGGCAGTGATTTATAGATGACCTGGAGCCAGTTGGTTTGGCGACGAATATGTAGTGAGGGCCAGCCAACGAGAGCGTACAGGTCACAATGGTGGGTAGTATAAGGGGCTTTGGTGACAAAACGGATGGCACTGTGATAGACAACATCCAATTTGCTGTGTAGAGTGTTGGAGGCTATTTTGTAAATGACATCGCCGAAGTCAAGGATTGGTAGGTTTTACGGTTTTACGAGGGCATGTTTGGCAGCATGAGTGAAGGAGGCTTTGTTGCGAAATAGGAAGCCGATTCTACATTTTAGTCATTTAGCAGACGCTCTTATCCAGAGCGACTTACAGTTAGTGAGTGCATACATTATTTATTTTTCATACTGCCCCCCCCGTGGGAAACGAACCCACAACCCTGGCGTTGCAAACGATCTAACAAACTGAGCTACATCCCTGCCGGCCATTCCCTCCCCTACCCTGGACGAGCTGAGCCAATTGTGCGCCGCCCCATGGGTCTCCCGGTCGCGGCCGGCTACGACAGAGCCTGGATTCGAACCAGGATCTCTAGTGGCACACTGCTACCACTGCACCACTCGGGAGACTATACTTAAGTTTGGATTGGAGATGCATAATGTGAGTCTGGAAGGAGAGTTTACGGTCTAACCAGACACATCATGTGGGCGCTGAGGTCAGACGGCTATTATGTAGTATTGACCGTTTTGTCTCAACATGTAATTTTGTCAAACTCTATGGGCTTGTTTCCCGGACACAGATTAAGCCTAGGCCTGGTCTACAAATACTGTATATTTCAAAGGAGATTCTCAGGTGAAACCAGCCCTTTATCATCATTCTGTCCAGGTGAAACCAGCCCTATATCATAATTCTGTCCAGGGGAAACCAGCCCTATATCATCATGCTGTCCAGGTGAAACCAGCCCTATATCATCATGTTGTCCAGGTGAAACCAGCCCTATATCATCATGTTGTCCAGGTGAAACCAGCCCTATATCATCATGTTGTCCAGGTGAAACCAGCCCTATATCATCATGTTGTCCAGGTGAAACCAGCCTTATATCATCATGTTGTCCAGGGGAAACCAGCCCTATATCATCATGTTGTCCAGGTGAAACCAGCCCTATATCATCATGTTGTCCAGGTGAAACCAGCCCTATATCATGGCATGTTGTCCAGGGACGTGGGCATACTGTAAGGGTTTCAGGGGCCTGATCTCTGGCGGAGGAATGTTCAGTATGAAGACCAACCCCCAATGCTCAGTATCTCCTCTCACTGGAGTTGATAGCGGGCAGCTAAACTTGGCACGTTGGCTGCTTTGAGAGCAGTAGGCCCTGCCTGGCACTGCCACTCTATGACCTGCTGGGGTGCGATGGGGGATGCCAAGGGAATATGAGTGAGCCTGATGCACCAGGGCAGAGATAGTCCTGATAGCACTGGATGCCAATGGACCACCACTACAGATACCCTGTTATGCCCCCATTGTTTCCACAAATGTTGCCTACTAAATAACTACTAAATGGATTCATTTGTTTTTAAGGATTTAGGCAGTATTTTCCTCACCCGTTAAAAGGCCTACACAGCACTGTCCTAATTATGACATATCAGATGTTAAGAGTCTGGACAGTTTGGTTCTAACTCTGTAACTAACGTTACCAAGGCCAAAACCACCTTAACGAGGTAAAGTGTAGCCTTCCAATGGGGGTGCACGGTATACCCTTGTCTTTTTTACACTAACACTCACACTTGTATTTTCTTACTAGCACTGACTTTGCTGATAGCTGCTTTATTGAGGGAAGTATTTGCTATAGCTAGGTTTCCATCCAATTGGCGACAGCTTTTCATGAGAATATTGTAAAATCCGCGTTTTCCCACCGAAAGACGTGTTTCCATCAAATGTACTTATGGCAGATAAAAGTCTATGCGTGATGAAGTAGTGCACGTAAAAATACCTTTGGCGTTTACATTCCACGTACCGAATAAAAAAAATACAAGTTAAATGGATTTCCATCGCATTTTACACTCACCAAAAATGTTGCGTTATGTAGTGTGCCCACTCTGGTATTGGCACGTCTCCTCTAGCCAACAGCGCGCAGATACGCATAGCCGACATTACATGATGAGATTATTATGGACGAAAGAGCAAGATTATCTTTTATTTGTCAAGCGGTAGCTAAGCGTCGATGATCATGTCAACAGAATAAGGCCCTCGATATTTATTGGAAAGGAGCATCAAGCTCATCACCTTGCACTTTCACCACCCTGTGAAGTTCCTCATCATTTACTTAAATCTGTAGCCTAATAAACTGCATGGTTTCCCGACGAGTCGTAGTGGGGGGACCACACGTGTCATCGTGCGACTCAAAAGTTGACTTTGATATGATGGTTATTATATCAATATTTGCACATAAAAGCGTTTCCAATTACATTTCTCGCGTAATTCATTTTACCGACACAAAAAGATCCCACCTTGTCTAGCGAGATTTTTTTCTGTTTCCATCAGGTTTGTCATGACATTTTTTAAACGGACATGTACTTTACTCACATAAAGAGGTTGGATGTAAACCTTGTTTATAACTGTGATATGTGGTGGCCTCACCTAGCTACCAACTGTAAGTCACTCTGGATAAGAGCGTCTGCTAAATAACTCAAACGTAATGTTCATGTTATTTCATTGTTGGGTCTCTTGTTGTCTAACTATAAGAGTGGGAGCCAGGAATGAACATTGGCTTATCACTGACCCAGAGTGAGCGCTTCAGACAGAGCGCTATCAGGACTGCAGGACCTCCCCCACATGTGTGTGTGTGTGTGTGTGTGTGTGTGTGTGTGTGTTTGCATGGTTGAATAGTTCCGTTACACCATGACCTCTGTAGATCATGCCTCTAGCTGAACATGTGCTACTTGTGCTCTTTACAATGCTTCCATTGATAATGACATGACAACATTTAGTTGGATACATACATTTACTTCATTACTTTACTCTACTAAACATTGTTGAGTCATCACGTTCACAGTGATTGAGTATATATAACAGGGAGACTGAGACCCGATACAGAGACCCAGTGACACTGCAACATGAAACTGTCACATTGTCCCTTCGCTCCACAAGCCAGCCGTCTATGACAGCACAAGACAACCTGCCTTAGATGTGTTCTATCATAGAGAGTACCTGATAGTAACACCTTGTGATGTGATTACCTGTACACAGCGCTGCTGTCTACCTCTCTCTGCCTTGTCCTGCTGCCCCCTGCAGACACAGTAGACTAGAAGAGATCCTGCCCATCAATAATACATGGAGCTTGGAGACGTGATGCTGACAGTATTGTGTAGAGCTCAATCTTGCCCACACAGCCCACCATATAGGGGCCAGTAAAGCCCATGTTATTTGGATTTACTAAGGATCCCCATTAGTTCCTGCCAAGGCAGGAGCTACTCTTCCTGGGGTTTATTATGAATCCCCATTAGTTCCTGCCAAGGCAGAAGCTACTCTTCCTGGGGGTTTATTATGGATCCCCATTAGTTCCTGCCAAGGCGAGTATGGGTTAATGGATCCCCATTAGTTTGCAGCACTTTCCTGGGGTTTATATGGATCCCCATTAGTTCCTGCCAAGGCAGCAGCTACTCTTCCTGGGGGTTTATTATGGATCCCCATTAGTTCCTGCCAAGGCAGCAGCTACTCTTCCTGGGGTTTATTAAGGATCTTATCTGCCAAGGCAGCAGCTACTCTTGGGGTTTATTATGGATCCCCATTACTTCCTGCCAAGGCAGCAGCTACTCTTCTTGGGGTTTATTAAGGATCCCCATTAGTTCCTGCCACGCAGCTACTCTTCCTGGGGTTTATTATGGATCCCCATTAGTTCCTGCCAAGGCAGCAGCTACTCTTCTCAGCAGCACTCTTCCTGGGGTTTATTAAGGATCCCCATTAGTTCCTGCCAAGGCAGCAGCTACTCTTCCTGGGGTTTGGATCCCCAGTAGCCTGCCAAGGCAGCAGATACTCTTCCTGGGGTCCATCAACATTAAGGAGTTATATACAACTACAAATATTACATGCCATTACATTTCATAACATTTTTCACAACACATTGAGTGTGTGCCCTCAGGCCACTACTCTACTACCACATGTCTACAATACAACATCCATGTGTATGTGTGTGTAGAGTGCGTGTGTTATCATGTGTATGTGTATGCGTGTGTCTGTACCTGTGTGTGTGTCTCTTCACAGTCTCTGCTGTTCCATAAGGTGTATTTTTTATCTGTTTTCTAAATGATTCTACTGCTTGCATCAGTTACCTGATGTGATATAGAGTTCCATGTAGTCATGGCTCTATGTAGTACTGTGCGCCTCCCATAATCTGTTCTGCACAGTGGATCCCTCTTCTTCTCTGTTCTACTGGCTGCTGCACAGTGGATCCCTCTTCTTCTCTGTTCTACTGGCTGCTGCACAGTGGATCCCTCTTCTTCTCTGTTCTACTGGCTGCTTCACAGTGGATCCCTCTTCTTCTCTGTTCTACTGGCTACTTCACAGTGGATCCCTCTTCTTCTCTGTTCTACTGGCTGCTGCACAGTGGATCCCTCTTCTTCTGTGTTCTACTGGCTACTTCACAGTGGATCCCTCTTCTTCTCTGTTCTACTGGCTGCTGCACAGTGGATCCCTCTTCTTCTCTGTTCTACTGGCTGCTGCACAGTGGATCCCTCTTCTTCTGTGTTCTACTGGCTGCTGCACAGTGGATCCCTCTTCTTCTCTGTTCTACTGGCTACTTCACAGTGGATCCCTCTTCTTCTCTGTTCTACTGGCTGCTGCACAGTGGATCCCTCTTCTTCTCTGTTCTATTGGCTGCTTCACAGTGGATCCCTCTTCTTCTCTGTTCTATTGGCTGCTTCACAGTGGATCCCTCTTCTTCTCTGTTCTATTGGCTGCTGCACAGTGGATCCCTCTTCTTCTCTGTTCTACTGGCTGCTTCACAGTGGATCCCTCTTCTTCTGTGTTCTACTGGCTGCTGCACAGTGGATCCCTCTTCTTCTCTGTTCTACTGGCTGCTTCACAGTGGATCCCTCTTCTTCTCTGTTCTACTGGCTGCTGCACAGTGGATCCCTCTTCTTCTCTGTTCTACTGGCTGCTTCACAGTGGATCCCTCTTCTTCTCTGTTCTACTGGCTGCTGCACAGTGGATCCCTCTTCTTCTCTGTTCTACTGGCTGCTTCACAGTGGATCCCTCTTCTTCTGTTCTACTGGCTACTTCACAGTGGATCCCTCTTCTTCTCTCTGTCCTGCTGCACAGCAGTGGATCCCTCTTCTTCTCTGTTCTACTGGCTGCTGCACAGTGGATCTCTCTTCTTCTCTGTTCTACTGGCTGCTGCACAGTGGATCCCTCTTCTTCTCTGTTCTACTGGCTGCTGCACAGTGGATCCCTCTTCTTCTCTGTTCTACTGGCTGCTTCACAGTGGATCCCTCTTCTTCTCTGTTCTACTGGCTGCTTCACAGTGGATCCCTCTTCTTCTGTGTTCTACTGGCTGCTGCACAGTGGATCCCTCTTCTTCTGTGTTCTATGTGTGTTGAGGTGTGGTGGTGGGGTGGTTGGATTCCAGACCAGTCATCAGTAAGCACACTGGACACGCCGTAAGGTGATACGGGCCTCAATGGAACAAACACTAACCACAAACAAAACAGCAACCCCTCACCCTACAGATGTAGGATCTTTATTTTATCACTCTTTTGTTGGAGAGAATTTTCCTGCACAGCAGGAAATGCAAACTTGTAGTGTATTTGAGTTTGAAAAAGGCTTCTAAAGTTTGTAATTTCCACTTTGAAATTTCAGACTTGATTTGCCCTAACGAAAAAATGTATCAACCCCAACAAAAATGTCAATTTATTATAATCCACATAATAATTCACATTTCCTGCCGCTGTAGGATTATTTTCCTGCTGTAGCAAACTGGCTCAAATTAAGATCCTACATCTGTAGTTTCCATCAAGGCAAATAACGTGTGTATTACCAACAGTTGAAAAGTGTTTTGACAGGAGCGAGGAGGCTAGTCCAGGGGGCCAGGGCTACTATCTTTGTAATGCTGTAGAGACGATAGACCGACTGTGTGAAGCTCTCTGGCCACGGTGGACACCTACTCACACTGCTGGATATCATCTCAACATAGGATTTCCATTGACTGAGGGAAAGTCAGCCAAGTTTGTCAAAGGGTGGAAATGGACATGTACTACGTCATCTGCATTGTGTCTGGCTCAGTAGTGTTGTAGCAGCTTGTAGCCTTATCTTGTACAAAGAAAAGCACGTTTATCTCAGTCCTCTTGAGGACTCACAGTGAGTGGTCTTATTGTTGGTTCAGTTGGAAAAAAAAGAGCGAATGACCTTGCATGAGATCAAGGAGAATGACGTACAGGATGTTTTTGTCCTTTCAGAAAGCCAGGGGCTGGTACAGTAGAGGAACTAGAGTGTGTGGATGTGTATTTTGTCTATTGTGTGTGTGTGTGTGTGTGTGTGTGTGTGTGTGTGTGTGTGTGTGTGTGTGTGTGTGTGTGTGTGTGTGTGTGTGCGTGTGCGTGTGTGTGTGTGTGTGTGTGTGCAGAATGTCTTTATGTTTGGTGTGAAGTAGAGGTGTTTGATCTGGTGACACATATATATATATTTGGAACACCATCTACTGTGATGCTGTGTTGAAGTACAGTAACGCCCTCATCTGAGTCCACGTCAGTCGAGGCCTGAGTTCAGCTGAGGTAGCTAGTCTACTCTACTGGCTACAGGCCCACTGCTGCGCTGCTCTACCCTGTTAGCACACTGCACGGCACGCACTCAACAGAGAAATTGACTCTACAGTCAAACACACCTAGTGGCTGGCTCATGAATGATAGATTGTCTGTTTATGACTGAGAAAAAACACTCAAAGTGGGTTAACACCATGAGGGTTTTTAAATCATAGTTCTCAGCTTAAAGTGGGTTAACACAACAAGTGTTTTAAGTCATAGTTCTCAGTTTAAAGTGGATTAACAACATGAGTGTTTTAAGTCATAGTTCTCAGCTTAAAGTGGATTAACAACATGAGTGTTTTAAATCATAGTTCTCAGTTTAAAGCTGGCACACTTTAAAGCTGCAATATGTAACTTTTTGGGGCGTCGGTGTATTCTCTTGACTTCTTTCAATAATATTCCACATACTCTGTCTTGTTTATGTACCACTTCACGTCATAAATAAAGTGATTTGAATGTTGTTCTGTCCTGCAGGTTCCTCATCGTGCTCATCTGTCTTATCCTCAGTGTGCTCTCTACTATAGGGCAGTACCAGGCCCTGGCACATGGCACTCTCTTCTGGGTGGTAAGTTATTATATTATTATATACTCTACTGTAGGGCAGTACCAGGCTGGGTGGTGAGTTATTATATTATGATATACTCTACTATAGGGCAGTACCAGGCTGGGTGGTGAGTTATTATATTATTATATACTCTACTATAGGGCAGTACCAGGCTGGGTGGTGAGTTATTATATTATTATATACTCTACTATAGGGCAGTACCAGGCTGGGTGGTGAGTTATTATATTATTATATACTCTACTATAGGGCAGTACCAGGCTGGGTGGTGAGTTATTATATTATTATATACTCTACTGTAGGGCAGTACCAGGCTGGGTGGTGAGTTATTATATTATTATTGTCACGGTCGTCTATGTCGTCCAAGTATGACCAAGGCGCAACGTGTCCAAGAAACATGACTTTATTAATCAAAGTAACCAAATACAAAACAAAAGACGACTCAAATGAAGTCCACGGTACAACAGACCGAAAACGGAACAAAAACCTACAAAAACACAGTGCAACCACAACAGTTTAAATATGGCTCCCCAATCAGAGATAACGAGCCGACAGCTGTCACTCGTTACCTCCGATTGGGAGTCACATGAATAATCAAGAACCACCACAACATAGAAATGAACACCTAGAAACCAACATAGAAATACACCCAAAAGAAAATGAACAACCCTGGCTCAATAATCAAAGTCCATGGAGCCAGAGTGTCACAGTACCCCCCTAAAGGTGCGAACTCCGGGCGCACCAGCATACAGTCTAGGGAGGGTCTGGGTGGGCGTCTGTCCATGGTGGCGGCTCTGGCACTGGTCGTGGTCCCCACCCCACCATAGTCACTACCCGCTACGTAGCCTCCTCCAAATGACCACCCCCCAACTAAACCCCACAGGATTAAGGGGCAGCACTGGACTAAGAGGCATCACCGGACTCAGGGGCAGCACCGGACTAAGGGGCAGCACCGGCTAAGGGGCAGCACCGGGCTAAGGGGCAGCACCGGACTAAGGGGGCAGCACCGGGCTAAGGGGCAGCACCCGGACTAAGGGGCAGCACCGGACTAAGGGGCAGCTCCGGACTGAATGGCGGATCCTGGCTGGTTGGCTCTGGCTGATCCTGGCTGGCTGGCGGATCCGGGCTGGACGGCTCTGGCGGATCCCGGCTGGACGGCTCTGGCGGATCCTTGCTGGACGGCTCTGGCGGATCCTGGCTGGACGGCTCTGGCGGATCCTGGCTGGACGGCTCTGGCGGATCCTGGCTGGACGGCTCTGGCGGATCCTGGCTAGACGGCTCTGGCGGATCCTGGCTAGACGGCTCTGGCGGATCCTGGCAGGACGGCTCTGGCGGATCCTGGCTGGACGGCTCTGGCGGATCCTGGCTGGACGGCTCTGGCGGATCCTGGCTGGACGGCTCATGGCTGGCTGACGGATCTGGCTGCTCGTGGCTGGCTGGACGGATCTGGCTGCTCGCGGCTGGCTGACGGATCTGGCTGCTCATGGCTGGCTGGCGGATCTGGCTGCTCGTGGCTGGCTGACGGGTCTGGCTGCTCATGGCTGGCTGGACGGATCTGGCTGCTCATGGCTGGCTGACGGATCTGGCTGCTCACGGCTGGCTGACGGGTCTGGCTGCTCGTGGCTGGCTGCGGATCTGGCTGCTCATGGCTGGCTGACGGATCTGGCTGCTCGTGGCTGGCTGACGGATCTGGCTGCTCATGGCTGGCTGGACGGATCTGGCTGCTCGTGGCTGGCTGACGGATCTGGCTGCTCGTGGCTGGCTGACGGATCTGGCTGCTCATGGCTGGCTGATGGTGCTGGCTGGGCGGCTGGCGGTGGAGGCGGACCCCAGCCTCGGATTGCGGTCATCACCTCCAGCAGGGCGGCTCCCATCTGCAGGAGCTGCTCTTGCTGGCCCCCGAACCTGGGCTTCCAGTCTAGTATGGGCTGCGTCGGCTCCTGCTGATTCCATAGCTGGTGTATGATTCTGTCTGGCGGAAGGCTCTGGCTGATCCTGTCTGGCGGAAGGCTCTGGCTGATCCTGTCTGGCGGAAGGCTCTGGCTGATCCTGTCTGGCGGAAGGCTCTGGCTGATCCTGTCTGGCGGAAGGCTCTGGCTGATCCTGTCTGGCGGAAGGCTCTGGCTGATCCCGTCTGGCGGAGAGCTCTAGCGGCTCCCGGTCTGGCGGACGGCTCTGAAGGCTCATGGCAGACGGGCGGCTTTGCAGGCTCAGTACAGACGGGCAGTTCCTGCGGCGCTTGGCAGACGGACAGTTCAGACGGCGTTGGGCAGACGGGCAGTTCAGGCGCCGTTGGGCAGACGGGCAGTTCAGGCCCCGTTGGGCAGACAGGCAGTTCAGGCGCCGTTGGGCAGACGGGCAGTTCAAGCGCCGTTGGGCAGACGGGCAGTTCAGGCGCCGTTGGGTTAGACGGCAGACTCTGGCCGTCTGAGGCGCACCGTAGGCCTGGTGCGTGGTGCCGGAACTGGAGGTACCGGGCTGAGGACACGCATCTCAGGGCTAGTGCGGGGAGAAGGAACAGGCCGGACCGGGCTGGCGACGCGCACCGTAGGTTTGGTGCGAGTGGCAGGAACAGGCCGGACCGGGCTGGCGACGCGCACCGTAGGTTTGGTGCGAGTGGCAGGAACAGGCCGGGTCGGGTTGGCGACGCGCACCGCAGGTTTGGTGCGAGTGGCAGGAACAGGCCGGGCTGGGCTGGCGACGCACACCGTAGGTTCTGTGCGTGGAGCAGGAACAGGCCGGGCTGGGCTGGCGACGCACACCGTAGGTTCTGTGCGTGGAGCAGGAACAGGCCGGGCTGGGCTGGCGACGCACACCGTAGGTTCTGTGCGTGGAGCAGGAACAGGCCGGGCTGGGCTGGCGACGCACACCGTAGGTTCTGTGCGTGGAGCAGGAACAGGCCGGGCTGGGCTGGCGACGCACACCGTAGGTTCTGTGCGTGGGAGCAGGACCAGGCCGGGCTGGGCTGGCGACGACACCGTAGGGTTCTGTGCGTGGAGCAGGAACAGGCCGGGCTGGACTGGCGACGCACACCGTGGGCTTGATGCGTGGAGTAGGAACAGGCCGGTCCGTACTGGGAACACACCACTGGCTTTAACTGGGGATCAGGAACGGGCCGGACCGGACTGGTAACACACATCAGTCTCTCACGCCGTGCCGCAACAACTTCCTTCCTCTACTCGCCAATGGCTCCCGTAATCCGATAGCCTTCTCTCCACGTCTCCCTGTGGCAGCCTCCTGCTGCCCAGCGCCCCTAAGCCATGTGCCCCCGCCAAGCCATGTGCCCCCCAAAATTTTTTGGGGTTGCCTCCTCGTCCTTCCGACGATGGCCCTGCTGATGCCGTTGCTCCTCTCCTGCCAGGTTCTCCCCCTTCATCGCCCTCCGGTACCGGGACGGCCTCCTCCTGCGTAATATGTCCCCAGCCGAGGAGGACATCCACCAGCGTTCTCTCCATACCTGGCGCTTCCTCCCCAAGAAATTCTTGGGTAGTACTCTCGGGCTTCCAGCCTTGCCTCCCGTGCTGCCTCCTCATATCGCCGCCTCTCGGCTCTAGCTGCCACCCGCTCTTCACGAGGACGGCGATATTCTCCCGGTTGATCCCAAGGCCCCCTTACCATCCAGAATCTCCTCCCATGTCCATGAATCCTTTATGGGAGTCCATAAATCCTGTGTAGGTAGGTCCTGTTGCCGCTTGACACGCTGCTTGGTCTTTTTTGTGGTGGGTTTTTCTGTCACGGTCGTCTATGTCGTCCCAAGTATGACCAAGGCGCAACGTGTCCAAGAAACATGACTTTATTAATCAAAGTAACCAAATACAAAACAAAAGACGACTCAAATGAAGTCCACGGTACAACAGACCGAAAACGGAACAAAAACCCACAAAAACACAGTGCAACCACAACAGTTTAAATATGGCTCCCAATCAGAGATAACGAGCCGACAGCTGTCACTCGTTACCTCCGATTGGGAGTCACATGAATAATCAAGAACCACCACAACATAGAAATGAACACCTAGAAACCAACATAGAAATACACCCAAAAAGAAAATGAACAACCCTGGCTCAATAATCAAAGTCCATGGAGCCAGAGTGTCACAATTATATACTCTATATAGGGCAGTACCAGGCTGGGTGGTGAGTTATTATATTATTATATACTCTACTATAGGGCAGTACCAGGCTGGGTGGTGAGTTATTATATTATTATATACTCTGCTGTAGGGCAGTACCAGGCTGGGTGGTGAGTTATTATATTATGATATACTCTACTATAGGGCAGTACCAGGCTGGGTGGTGAGTTATTATATTAATATATACTCTACTATAGGGCAGTACCAGGCTGGGTGGTGAGTTATTATATTATTATATACTCTACTATAGGGCAGTACCAGGCTGGGTGGTGAGTTATTATATTATTATATACTCTACTATAGGTCAGTACCAGGCTGGGTGGTGAGTTATTATATTATTATATACTCTACTATAGGGCAGTACCAGGCTGGGTGGTGAGTTATTATATTATTATATACTCTACTGTAGGGCAGTACCAGGCTGGGTGGTGAGTTATTATATTATGATATACTCTACTGTAGGGCAGTACCAGGCTGGGTGGTGAGTTATTATATTATTATATACTCTACTGTAGGGCAGTACCAGGCTGGGTGGTGAGTTATTATATTATTATATACTCTACTATAGGGCAGTACCAGGCCGGGTGGTGAGTTATTATATTATTATATACTCTACTGTAGGGCAGTACCAGGCTGGGTGGTGAGTTATTATATTATTATATACTCTACTATAGGGCAGTACCAGGCCGGGTGGTGAGTTATTATATTATTATATACTCTACTGTAGGGCAGTACCAGGCTGGATGGTGAGTTATTATATTATTATATACTCTACTATAGGGCAGTACCAGGCTGGGTGGTGAGTTATTATATTATTATATACTCTACTATAGGGCAGTACCAGGCTGGGTGGTGAGTTATTATATTATTATATACTCTACTGTAGGGCAGTACCAGGCTGGGTGGTGAGTTATTATATTATGATATACTCTACTGTAGGGCAGTACCAGGCTGGGTGGTGAGTTATTATATTATTATATACTCTACTATAGGGCAGTACCAGGCTGGGTGGTGGGTTATTATATTATTATATGCTCTACTGTAGGGCAGTACCAGGCTGGGTGGTGAGTTATTATATTATTATATACTCTACTGTAGGGCAGTACCAGGCCGGTTGGTGAGTTATTATATTATTATATACTCTACTATAGGGCAGTACCAGGCTGGGTGGTGAGTTATTATATTATTATATACTCTACTGTAGGGCAGTGCCAGGCTGGGTGGGGAGTTAGAACAGCAACATCCTCTCAATCAAATGTATTTTATGAAGCCCTTTTTACATCAGCAGTTGTCACAAAGTGCTTTACAGATACCCAGCCTAAACCCCAAAGAGCAAGCAATGCAGAGGCAGAAGCCCAGTGGCTAGGAAGAACTCCCTAGAAGCCAGGAACCTAGTAAGAAACCTAGAGAGGAACCAGGCTCAGAGGGGGGGCCAGTCCTCCTCCTGTTTACATTCAGGTTTGGGTAATATTCCGTAGGATATTTATGTTATTTACTGCCATAGATCCTTATTGTGTAACAGAGTTGTTGGCCAGCAGAGGGCAGATCCTTATTGTGTAACAGAGTTGTTGGCCAGCAGAGGACAGATCCTTATTGTGTAACAGTTGCTAGGCCAGCAGAGGGCAGCTCCTTATTGTGTAACAGAGTTGTTGGCCAGCAGAGGGCAGATCCTTATTGTGTAACAGAGTTGTTGGCCAGCAGAGGGCAGATCCTTATTGTGTAACAGAGTTGTTGGCCAGCAGAGGGCAGATCCTTATTGTGTAACAGAGTTGTTGGCCAGCAGAGGGCAGATCCTAATTGTGTAACAGAGTTGTTGACCAGCAGAGGGCAGATCCTTGTTGTGTAACAGAGTTGCTAGGCCAGCAGAGGGCAGTAGTGGTCTATTTTCTCTACACTATAGAAAGGCCAATCTTCCTATGACAGTCCTCTCTCTCCCCACCCACCCACCCAAACCTTCAGCACAACATGAATGGTCAGATAGCTTTCCCAAATATCAAACATCAAACCTTACCCTAAACTCCAGCCATACCAGGTCCCTAACACCAAACCTGAATTTGACATTTTATTTCAACTTCACCCTTGTCTGATTCCTCGCCCTATCCTTATGTCTAAAGACCAATTCATTCTTTATGGTGATTTTAGGGAATAATACTGTAATGCTATTCATTGTATGGGGGAAACTCATTCACATTCACCACCAATATGTAGCATCCACCTGGATGGGTCTGCATAGCCATAGTCAAAATGATATTATTTGTGAACCAAAACAACTGGCTACTTTGTTCATGCTCACAGATCATAGATCTGTGTTGACATACATACTCATCCCTAAAATGTGATGTCTATGCGGTCAGCCAAAGCAACTCTGAATTTTTAAACCAGCCCAGACCCTGACCCAGACCCAGACCCAGACCCAGACCCTGACCCAGACCCAGACCCAGACCCAGACCCTGACCCAGACCCTGACCCAGACCCAGACCCAGACCCAGACCCAGACCCAGACCCTGACCCAGACCCTGACCCAGACCCTGACCCAGACCCAGACCCAGACCCAGACCCAGACCCTGACCCAGACCCTGACCCTGACCCTGACCCAGACCCAGACCCAGACCCTGACCCAGACCCAGACCCAGACCCTGACACTGACCCAGACCCAGACCCTGACCCAGACCCAGACCCTGACCCAGACCCAGACCCAGACCCTGACCCAGACCCTCACCCAGACCCTGACCCTGACCCTGACCCTGACCCAGACCCAGACCCAGACCCAGACCCAGACCCAGACCCAGACCCAGACCCAGACCCTGACCCAGACCCAGACCCAGACCCAGACCCAGACCCTGACCCAGACCCTGACCCAGACCCAGACCCAGACCCAGACCCAGACCCTGACCCAGACCCAGACCCAGACCCTGACCCAGACCCAGACCCAGACCCTGACCCTGACCCAGACCCAGACCCAGACCCAGACCCAGACCCAGACCCAGACCCAGACCCAGACCCAGACCCAGACCCTGACCCAGACCCAGACCCAGACCCAGACCCTGACCCTGACCCAGACCCAGACCCAGACCCAGACCCAGACCCAGACCCTGACCCAGACCCTGACCCAGACCCAGACCCTGACCCAGACCCAGACCCAGACCCTAAAGCCTTCCCTCAACCCTAGACACCACTGAGCAGCTGCTGAGCTAAACAGCTCTTGTGTTTGTATGCTCAGTCTGGCTGACAGATCCCTTCTGCAGTCAGAGGAACAGAAACAAAGGAGAGGAAAGAGGGGGACTATGCTTGAGAGCCGTCCTAGAGAAGAAAGAAAGAGGGTAAAGAGAGAGAGAACGAGGGATTAGGGTTGGACGGGAGCGGGGCCGGAGTGTGGGAGCCACAAGGGCACACGCAGGCTCAAAGGTCACCTCAGACAGCGTCTAACAGGATTAAATGATGCTGTCCACTCATCAGGACGACGCCCAGAATCACAGATTAATCTGTCTCTGTCTCTCATTCTCTCTCTGTCTCTCTGTCTCTCTCTCTCTCTCTAACTCTCTCTCTCTCTCTCTCTCTCTCTCTCTCTCTCTCTCTCTCTCTCTCTCTCTCTCTCTCTCTCTCTCTCTCTCTCTCTCTCTCTGTCTCTCATTCTCTCTCTGTCTCTCTGTCTCTCTGTCTCTCTGTCTCTCTCTCTCTCTCTCTCTCTCTCTCTCTCTCTCTCTCTCTCTCTCTCTCTCTCTCTCTCTCTCTCTCTCTCTCTCTAACAGGAGATAGTGCTGGTGGTGTTATTTGGTGTGGAGTATGGTGTGCGGCTGTGGTCAGCAGGGTGCCGTAGTAAATATGTTGGCGTCTGGGGTCGGCTGCGCTTTGCCAGGAAGCCTATCTCCATCATCGGCAAGTGACTGGAACACACTCCACGCTGGTTTCCTCAGTCTTCAGATTAAATAAGATAAAAACATGTACAATAATGCCAATTATTATTCAGTATGCAAATAGATATCCTAATTAAGTAACAGTGACAATTTAACATCCGTCGGAACCCTCCTGTAACATTGTTCCATCCTGTAACATGGTTCCCTCCTGTAACATTGTTCCATCCTTTAACATGGTTCCCTCCTGTAAAACGCTACCCTCCTGTAATATTGTTCCATCCTGTAACATGGTTCCCTCCTGTAACATTGTTCAATCCTGTAACATGGTTCCCTCCTGTAAAACGGTACCCCCCTGTAATATTGTTCCATCCTGTCACATGGTTCCCCTCCACTGTGTGCTTCTCTGCAGATTTGATTGTAGTGGTGGCCTCCATCATCGTGCTGGTAGTAGGCTCCAATGGACAGATGTTTGCCACGTCTGCTGTCAGGTAAG